>NW_020653300.1:0-16833 GCF_003589595.1 Hyposmocoma kahamanoa
AAATATGCTTAAATAGGTTATGTAGGGAAAACCGATAGTATGACTCGATTGAACTTAATTGGCATTACAATTGGCCATCACTAAACCGTCTATGGTCGGTTCTGTGACTTGTTTATTTACCTTTTGTTTAAAATATTGAAAATATTTTTTTTTATTATTTTCAGCGCAATCGCACGTCCAACCGTAGGCACTAGAAGAACGTCCGTATGGGGACTTCGTACCAGAGACTGAACGTATTATTTATTCTTGTTAAATAATTAATAATTTTTATACATAATACAATTTAGAATCTAGTCACACGAGCTGCATGAGACTGCAAGCGGACTTCACTAGTGAACTGCCTTCGTGGCCGAACGGTTATCATGCTGGACTGCCACGCAGAAGTTCCGGTGGCCTACGTTTATTTTTCTCGTGAGTTTGGATGTAATTTGTGTTGTGTGTCCATGGCACCCGCGATACAGGGTTCACAGTACAATAAATACAGTAGATAGGTCTCGGAAGACCTCTCTGAGCTCGGTTCGCCATTTTCGCTTTGTACGGCATGGTTGTGTCATTCTTTCGTGCAAATTCTCTAAAATCCGGAATTTGTTATTTCTTTTTAAATTTTGAAACTAATCAATATCAAGATTTTGTAGTGTTTCAAATTAGCAATGTATGAGTTTTGGCGACATCGGTTGTAATAGTAATCGAGGCTTACAGCACTTCCATTGGTTTCTCTAGTGCGAATTGCAGTCGCTGCGAATGCATCAACACTGTTCTTCGATTGCATTCCAACTGCCGTTATTGCAATTGCTGTGCAGTCGAATTCGAGTTTTCTTTAATCGATAACGGACAAAATTTTATGAAAACCGGCAACCCTGCAAGTTGCCAGTTTTCTTAAAATTTTTAATAGTCATGTAGGTAGTTTTTGTCGACAGTTTTATCGATTGTTTGTGAAAGATAAAATGTTGCCAAAAATGACTGAATTGTAAATGTTACGACATTCTAATGATTACTAATTGCGTTATTGTTTTCTTTATTCTTATTTTGACAGTTGGCCGACAAGTATCGAAATCAATTTTTATTCATATTATTTTGAATTTGAACCCTGTATCGCGGGTGCCATGGACACACACATAGACAACCACAAATTAAACCCAAATTCACGAGAGAAATAAATGTAGGCCGTACAAATATTTCTCCCGGCCCGGGAATCGAACCCGGGGCGTCTGCGTGGCAGTCCAGCATAGAAACCGTCCACTCACGGAAGCAGTTCTCAATTTCCTATTGAAAAATTTTTAGCTGTTCCCTTCCAATGTTCCTTCCTTCTTTTTTATTGCTATTTCACACATGTACTGTCTGTCTGTACAATTTAGTCAGGAGAAGTCGTCTGCTCGTGTCGGAGGTTTAGTCCAGGGCTGCCCTCGTCGCCCTTTGTCAAAGAAAGGAAGGTCGGTTGTCGTCTTTTGTCCAAAAGAAAGTCTGTATAATTTCGAATTCCTGTCAGTCCCGTCTGTCTTTGTGGCCTGTCAGTCCGGTCATCTATGGAGGCTGGACGTGACAACACATTCAGCCATTGCAGTGAAATAACACTCTGTGCACATCGCCCATGATAACTAACATAGTATTATCAAAATGGCTTTGATTTATATTAATATTTCCTATTTAGTTTCAAAGTAACAGTGTTGTCCTGTCACTTTGAAATTAAATCGTTTATAAATTTTAGAGATAAATTATGTTTAGTCGGTTAGAGATTTGAATTTGGAAAGGTACGTAAAGGGAAGACGTGCGCCTGAGTTTGTGGAATTTACTCGACTGCCATTATATATGTGTAACTTCATACCACTTACAAACAGTGGCGGGTTTGACCTAAGGCCCAGTAGGTCCGGGCCTAGGACGGCCAATCGTGAAAAAACCATTTTAAATGTTTTATTTAAATTTGAAACCTCCGAAAATATTAAAAACTAGCAGCTGTTATAGTTAACAAAATTTCGGAATCGATTTCGATAAATGTTGGCAGTAAAGTAAATTCATTATGTAGTCTACCAATATATGATTAGTGTTGAGACATTAAATTAGGGCTGCTGATACTGGCTACATGGCCTGGGGCCCAGGGCGGTCAAGACGGTAACCTATCTCAAACTCGAATTTCTTTTTTCCGAATTAACGTTTGTTCGAATTTTCATTACCCTGAAAACCGAATTATAACGAAACCGTTGTTCTTTCAGGATATGTTGGATGTTTATCGCAAAGACACGATTAGGTTAGGTTTAAAGGAAAAAACATTTACCTCTCAAAATTACTTTCGAGGTTATGAAAATTGGAGCAAACGTGATAACGTTTTTCCAGAAATATCTATCGCCAATGCTTACAAATTTTTAATATAACGCAATTTTTCAGATAATACTATATTAGTTGTCAAAGACATTACCATTAAGTAGAGCGATGAAACCACTGTCCGACATCTTTTTTAAATTCATTTCTTTTCAGATTTAGGACAAAATTTTCTATCATACTAACACGTTTTTTATTGGTAAAAACAGTTACTGGGTGGTCATTTTTGGTGAGAATTCATTACTGGAGATTTAGAGAAATCCTATTTTAGGTTTTATTTAGTAAATAATTATGATAGATTTCTTATGAAATACACAGCAGTGTAATCTTTCTTGAAGGTTATGGGTCGTATTCCAGAACTCTACTCAATGCTCAAGTCAGGATTTGAGTATAAATTCAAGCAATGGAAATACGACCCTAATGGCAAGGACTTGAGTATGATTTTCAGTGCTCACTGCAATACTCAAGTCCTGACTTAGAGTTCTGGAATACGACCCTAAGTCTGTCAAGTAAACTAATCACTAATGTTTAAAAACAAAACGGTATTTCAAATCATCGAGTATATGACCAGAAATTGTGACGAAATAAGGGCCGTGCATCGCTGGCAACTCATCAGGCAAATGGGCCTTAAGTCACTTTTAAATATCAACTCGCGTTTGCGCTGAAATCACAAATTAGAAAGCTGAAATAGTACAGCGCCGACAACCTGTGTGTACGTCTCCGTATATTCCAAAAATATTTTGTATTTATTGTAATAAAGATAATATCTTCAACAATGGAGGGCTGTTCCATTCGGTGGTGTGGGAAAAACAGCATAACATCTAATTACGAAACAAACGGAATCATATTTCTTCGGCAATATTTCAATTTTCGTCCATTATAGCAAAGCTCAAGTTAAACTGATCGATGTGAAGTAAAACAATTGACGACACCCGTCAATTGTTTCGAATTCGGGCTGGCCAATCGGAGCGCAGTTGTCACCGTAATGATTTGGCAGAATAGTTTTTTAGAAATTAAATGACATTCTCTATTTCTGGTCACATACTAGATGTTTCAAATATAGAGACACAGTTCCCTTGAAGTGTCGATCATTAGTGCCATCACCCTACAGCAGTTATTACATTATGAATTTCAAAATTCTGAATGCAGCTCGTGTGTCTAGGCCCGTAAACTTAATATTGTCGATGTTTATAGATCTAATTTCTTCAACCGAAATCAATACCAACGCCATCTATAATCGACAATCAACTTCAGGATTCAAAAGTTAAATATCAGCTTTTAAAATAAGTTATATTGAACACAAATTGTGTTTACTTAAGGGGTAATCACTCTTATTAATGCGGAATTGGCTTGAGCTGGTTAAAAAAAAGTTTTTCGTACCACCTTTATTACAATTCCGTGTTGATATGTATGGTGACTAATAAAAAGTCAAATGTAAGAAAAAATGTATTGAAACATGATTTTGTATGATTAATTGTTATAATAAAAAAATCTTTTTTTTATTAAAAAATGTTTTTTATTCACAAATTACAAAGAAAAGAAAATTGCAGTGAGTTTTGCAATTCCCAGAACAAGTATTCAAACTATAATTATATAAATATTTAACTATTATATCGTCTATTTAAGGCTCAACTCACACTGGTGCAGAGTCGAAACATCGTGACGCGTCATGTTTTTCGCCTATAGCATATTAGTCTCTATTTTCCCATTAATAAGGTACAAATTTGTGTTATGCAAATATCGATGCCTTAGTTCACAATTGCACTAACTACAAAATTTTAAATTTTAACTTTTTTAATGCCAAATACACTAAATGTCATGCTCTTTCGTTTCCACGCATCGAAATACCGTTATTCCGTCTCTTTCTACCAAAAACAAGGGTCACAGTTGTATTAAATGAGCTCGTTTAATGTTCCATGAATGTGGTATTATACTAATGGCCTTTATTTTTATGAAATCAATCACGACATACTTTAACTGATTTTAAGTTTCTTAACTGCAGGAAATTTCAAAACACAAACGTATTAAATACATTTGCAATATCTGCTCATACTTTTTAGCAGTGCTACAAAAGTGTATTATGTGTTGGTAGTACAAAAGGATCAAGAAAGTTTGATGCACAGGTGTGCTAAGTACTTTTACTGGAAGTGGCTTGGCAATTTTTTAAATGCACAAATACATGAAACCGTTTTGAGATATAATTCGAATTGTACAAATGTATTAAGTACTTTTACTTGAAGGGGTTTGACAAGTTTTGAAGTGCACAAATGCATTTAATCCTTTTGAGATATATTCCCAGTGTACATGTGAAATAAATGGAAAAGCAGAAATAAACCAAGCCCATTTAATTTAATGTTTATTTCGTAGTGTGAATACTCAAGCGTATTACTTTCATTTAAGACATTTGTGTTTTAAAGATTGATTTTGGCGCGTAATGTTCAATGAGCAGCGTGTACGCGCTGTGAAAGACGATTTAGGTACCACAAAATACTAATATGTAGCAAGCTACGATCGACCACTGACTCAAGTACTTTGCTGCGCTGTGTGGTGTATTGGCTTTACTTCGTCATGGTTCGTTCGTTTGTTCGGGATCGCTTCGTCAGGCGGGGAAGGGGGGGTATGCCCTCCGCTTGCCTGCTTGACCGCGTGGTCTAGCGTATGCCGCAAACGTCACAAACGTAAACAAGTTTATACGTGCAGAGTATTCGTTTGCTCTGCGCAAAGTGAGATAATTTAGACGTTTGAAGGTTTAAGAAGTTAAGATTATTATATATTACTGTGTTTAAGTTAAATGCCATAATGTTTAGTAAAGGACGTAAACTAGTTGATTTAGTGAATCAAACTGATAGAAACAAGACGGAATCGCAAGACGTGCCACCATCAGTGTCCAGCCAAAAAGCAGAAGTGAAGAGTTCATCACATAAAATAGCCAAAAGTAAGTAAAATAAGTCTTACATTAATTAAATAACTTGTCATTCATTTTTGAATAAATTCAAACGGCTACCTACCGCTGCCGTTGAAAATCGTACCTAAACACCATAATGATTAACATGATTGACTGTTTAATCTTTTGAGGGATGGTATAAATATAAGACAGGACATCAAGTTTAACGTAATAATATTGAGACCGCCCGTATTTCGTATGCTAGTGTTATAGGTACTTATAGTAGTAGTCACGAGTCGTGAGCACAGATGTCAAGTTATTTTTTATTTTAAATTTTTGGTTTCCTTTTTGGGTTTTTTGATTAATCCATCTGTAGGATCGGTCGCGTGGCCCGTTTGACTGCAATGTTTGTGCTCATGACTTGTGACGACTCACGTACTTTTGCGGTACGTTATAGTTAAAATTATTTATTATTCGTCTTATTCTGAAATAATTATTATAGCTAACCAAATAATTAAGATCTTTTGGACCTTATTTTTGTATAATTATTTATACGCGTAGTTTATTAACACTACAATTTTATTATTAGCAATTAACTATTCAACCACATAAGTAGTCAGTCATGTTAAACGTATTTAATACTTTTGTGCATTAAACCATATTTTCTCAGAAAGATAACTAAAGGCACTTAATATGTTTGTGCATAGCCATAAGTGCTGTTAATACATAAGTTTACTGTTCACCTTGCTAACGTGATGGAATGTAAAATAATAATTATAATTCATTAAATTAAAAATATAGCATTGCTGTTTATCACACGTGAGATGTGCGCGTGTGTGTGTATACACACAATTATTATTAGAGGTCGCCTTTCATTTAAAACTTTGGAATCTAATAAAAAAAAAAATCCACGAATAGTTAAAATACGAATTAAGGAAGCGCTTTTACTGTCGGTACTGCTGTGTGTTAATTTCTTCAGACTACTGGCACGTAAGGCGAACCTTTCGCCATCTCTTACTAATTGAATATGTAAATGTTTTATTACAGATGTTACTTCTGCAGAGTTATTGGCAGATAGCTACAAATCTCAGCAGAAAATTGAGGACAGAAATTCAAACAAAACATTGATCTACAAATCGCCAGCTATAAATGAAGTTAGCGTCACTCAAACACCACGGTCAAAAGTTGCAAAGAATTTAAATACTCTATTTGACAAAATATCTAATGAGATTGCTGCAAAAAGCCAAGCTTTCATTCAAAATTCAACGACATCGCCTGATATTATATGCACAGCCAATCAAGTAATAGTTTCAGAATTCGATAACAATAATTCACTTGAAGATATAAATAACTGTGACCAATCCGAGTCAGTTCTAAATTCACAAGAATCTCCTGCCATTTATGACATTACAGTAAACGACGTGATCACCTCTGCACCGATAAATGCCATTGATCTAAAAGGAGATCCATCACAGTCTGCTGGATCAAATACAGTCTTAGGTCATGATGTTGAGTCTCTGCAATATGTAGAATCTGTCTCTAAAATATCTGATTCGGATCATCTTTCAAAAGAATTTTCCCCATCTGTTCTGAACGTACAGGTGTTAGAAGACATGCCTGTGCCCAACGAATCTGATCATGTTTCACCAAAGCCGAGTACATCAACATGTGAAAATACATTATTACACCAAGATCTATATTTGTCAGATGACGAAATATCTCCATATATTGATTCAGAATCGTCTTATACTCCTTCACCATCTAAACCACGCCATCTACCATTATCATTAGATAGCGATTTAACTGACGTAAGTGACTCAGTAGAAGCTACAAAGGAAAATCAACCTAAACGAAAAAAGAAGGCAATGCCCGAAGCATGGAAAAGAAATGTTCTTAAGAAATTACGCCAAACAGGAAAAGGGTACACAAGTAGAAATGGAAAATTTATGGAACCAAAAGAATGTAAGCCTACAGATTGCTCTAAATGTCGATATCAATGCAATTCTTCGTTTCCAGAAAATCTGAGACAAGATATCTTTGAAGAGTACTGGAGCCTAGGTGATACAAAACAACAAAAAATGATGCTCAGTAGCCTGATTTCTCACGCTGAAGTCTTACGTCTTTATACGAAGGCAAAAAAAAATCGCACTATGTCACGTCAGTATTGGCTTTTTCACCAATCTGTAGGTAAAAAACGAGTTTGCCAAAACTTTTTTTGTAATACATTCAACATTAGTTCAAGCATCATTAATAATTGTTCAAAAAATAGAGGGCTCAACGGCATATTTATGGGAACTGACAAACGAATAGGAAAAATGCCCGCAAACATTACTTCAGTGGAGTCTACTAACTATGTAAAAGAGCATATTAACCTGTACCCTCGCGTTGAATCCCACTATTGCCGAAAAAGTTCTAAAAAACAGTATTTAGACAGTGATCTCAATTTGAGTCGCTTATATCAAATGTACAAAGATTTTTTTTGCCCCGAAAAGATGATAACTCCTGTATCGCCTTATGTGTATCAAAAGATTTTCCACTCTTATAATCCAAGACTAGCATTTTACAAGCCAAAGAAAGACCAGTGCACCAAATGCAACGTGTATAAACGATCCGACAATAGAGCTCCCTTACAGGAGGATTATGACGCCCACAAAAAACGCGAAAATGATGCACTGACTATGAAAAAAGAAGATAAGGAAAGATGCTTGAATTCAGGTGGAGCTTTCCGGGCTATAACATTTGACCTTCAAGCTATCCTATCGGTACCTTTTACCGGAGACTGCAAAATCTATTATTTACGTAAATTATCGATGTACAATTTTACTATCCTAGATTGTCATGCTAACACTGGCTACTGCTATTTATGGGACGAGTGTAATGGCAAAAAAGGTTCTACTGAAATCGGATCGATATTGTTAAAATATCTTAGTAGTTTACCCGAAACTGTTACTCATGTCGCATCATTTTCTGACACTTGTGGTGGTCAGAACCGCAATAAATATGTTACTCTAGCGGCTTTATACGCTGTCAATAACATACCTCACTTAGATACGATTGATTTGAAATTCATGGAATCGGGGCATTCGTATTTAGAAGTGGATTCAATTCACGCGTGTATTGAAAGAGCGCGAAAGCATAAAAGCATATTCACTTTGCGTGAATATGCATTGGTGATAGGGTCTGCTAGAATCAAGCCGAAACCCTACGATGTTATTATTATGAAACACGGGGAATTCTATGATTTGAAGGGATTCGAAAAAACTTTGAATTCCAATACAACAAAAAATACAAAAAATGAGCCAGTACAGTGGCTGAAAATTAAGTGGCTGCGGCTGCAGAAAGAATCCCCCACTTCAATTTTATACAAATACGATTTGTCCGATCCAGATTTCAAAGAAATAGACATTTGTAAGACAAAAACAATGAAAAAAAATAAAGACATATGTATAAGCAAACTAAAGAAACCTCTGAAAGGAGCATATAAATCACTGATTGCAGTGTCGCAAACTAAAAAGAAAGATCTGATAACACTTTTAAATGATGGGGTTATACCACCAGAATATGAGCACTATTACAAAGATATTCCATCCACTTCTGCGGCTATTGTTAACAATAATTGTGATGACACCGAATCATCTGATGATGATCCAGATGAAGAGTCTATTGTTGAAGAAATTTAAGTTTTCATGCAATTTTTAATTACCAATTAAGTAGTAAAAATAAATAATTGTTACCTGAAACTGAAGACTGACTATATTAATTTTCTTATAAAAAAAATTATATTAATGATTCAGAAGCTAATTGTTTTGTGAAATAGCTAAAGATTGGCCTATAATTGGGCTACAGTCCTTTTAATTATTTTGTTGTGATTTTGAAATTTACTTTATTTGATTGTGGATAGAAACTGTTTGTGTTTTATAATAAAAATAAACATTCGTTCATAAAGATCACTGCACGGTGATTCACGCTCCATACTAAGGCGGTCATAAATACGTAACTCCGAAATTATTATTATTTTTTTATTTTATTACGTTAAAATATGATTAGGTAAACGTAAATTAATAAAATTATACATTTTAAAAAATATTTGACAATATTTAGGTGTAAAAATGTCTCGCAGTAATTTTGTTTTTAGACGATGTATCTAAAACATTTTATACTGCGACTTTTAATGGTAAAACTGTGTAAATAATGATTATTTGTATTAACAATAACCACAAATGAATAAATTAAAACAATAAAAATGCATAAAAAAGTTCATTTTACAAAATACAAACAAAACACAAATTATACCAAAATACATTAAATCTCAACAATATTAACTTTAAATACATAACAAGTCTAATACAGCTTTTGACAGTACACCTTTTTTTTTAACAGGTAACTTTCGTAGACCTGTTATGAAGGGATCTGAATGAAGAAGCAGCCTATTTACTAAATCTGTGTTGGTCACAATGCGACTCATTTTACGCGTATGATTTTTTCTAAAAGACTTGATGTATTTGTTAGTCGCTTCAGCTGCTTCTTCAGACAACTCTCCGATTGACAACAAACCGTAATCTATAACATTAGCACCATGAATTAGAACTTTGTGAACGGAAGCAGGCATGTTATACCACGGATACTCGGCAACTAACTGCCGAGCCGTCACTAAAGCGAACTCTTCGAAATTCGTCTTATTAATATTATATCCCGAATTTAAACATTGAAGGATGATCCAGCAACGATCTAGGAGATCCTTCTTGATCCCAGTAATTTCAGCGGAAATTTCTGAATTCGAGAAAAACCGCCTGGCTGTATTACCATCGTTTGATGTTCCGCTTCCGCCACTTTTAGGCTTATCCACTATAAGCCCTAATCTTTCTCTAAATTGAGTCTGAACATATGATTTTTTTGCAGCAACAAGCATATTGTCATTAGCGGACCTAGCTTGCCATTTCCTAACATCTAACTTGTACGCGACATGAACAAAATATTCAAAAAAACGTATTAACGCGTGAAGAGGTGATAAACCAAATTCATATTTACTCTCATCGACTTCCTTTTTTAAACATTCGTCAATTTTGTTCATTTCACTGGGCAAGGCGTTACAAATAAAACATTTTGATGAAGAAACACCACTAAGTGCATTACACACTTTACCATCTACCATAGTAAGTTGCAAACAATGAGTAATGCGATATTCGCGATCTTCTTCCTTGAAAACAGTAGGCTGTAAGTTCCTTATTTTATCTTTAAAATGAGCTTCTTCCTCAACTGACACTGCAGTCGATTCCTTCAAATATCGGAGGCGTATAGGACGACAGTATCGAGTTGATGAAGGACGAGGATTTTTCCACAAAACTACTGAATTTTCTTTGTTATCTGTTGTCAAAACAAGCTGAAGTGGCACATACGAAGTAACAAACAGGCTACTGTCTTCAAGAGTGGAGTCAGAAAAACACTGTTTATATTCTGAATGCCCTGTACTGCCATCGAAACCCCATTTCCCTATCAAAGATATCTTATCTAGAGACTCATTAGGTACACTATCCAAAACATCTTTTTGAGACTTGAGAATCCGATTGGCAGTATGATCTAATAAACTTTGAAGTTCGACTTCGGCGGATGATTCTGTAACAGTAATATCTGAAGGATAACAGTGTTTTTTAGATTCCACGACACTTTGGTAAGATGGGAAAATGGTTTTTGAAAACTTATTGTCTATAAATTTCTTTACTAATATATATTGATGTCGAGTTAACTGAGCTTCAACAATGAGCGATAAAACTTCGCTAGAATCGATTTCAGGACAAGACAAGCTATCGGACGCATTGAGCAATGACTGTACAAGAGAAGGGTCTTGGTTAGACAAACTAGCCAATCTTCTCCTTTTTGTACGTTTACTGGTGTCGTCAAAGTTAATTCTCGGACGGCCATGCGATGAAGAAGTTGATGGTTTAACTTCGTCAAAGCTCTGAGATACACGTAACTCAGTTCGCTGTACATCAATATTTTCAACGACATGCAGCCAATCTGAATATTTTTCTAAGAATTTAGATCTAGTACCATTCGACTTTGCCCAGTAGTGGGAAATTCGTTTACAAATATTCTTAATTTTAAGGCTTAAAGTCTCTAAATCAATATTTTCGATGTCGTCAGAAAGGGATGATGTTTCGGTCAAAGTGCTCAGGACGTGTTGCATTTTTTCATTTGGATTACCCACTTTAGAGTGCCAAATATCAAAAATTGTCATCCTCGATACAGAACATTTGAAAAATGTACCTAAAACAATATGAAAGCTGAACTTAAAAAAAAATTAAAAATTCAATACTATGGACATGCATACTTTGACACCCCTTTAAGCCAAGAAGAGGCAGCAAGATGCAAATGAAACTTATAGCTCTTAATAAGGACATACTCCTTATTCAAAAACCATATACCTCAGGTGCAGCTCAGCGCAGCCAAAAGTTGTAGGTCTAAAGGAAATTAAGTTATGCCAAAAATTTTCACCAAAAAACTGCCTTCAATAAAAAAATTATATAAAAAAAAATATGCATAAAAAAAATTAAAAAAAATTGATAATAAAAGTACATACCATGCTCTTGGATCTCCATGCTTTCACAACACGTAAACACTTGATTTGGAATAGTGACACTCAAAAACAAAGTGATTAAGTTTCGATGACTCACACGTGGTGATAATTAGTCTCGCGATGCGCTCACTTCCGATGCACAAAAGTGAATGATAACGTGACCTAATTACATTGATATTTATAGTTTTTGGAAGCTTGTTAACTAGTTACTAACTTAGTGAGTTGATCTAACCGGGATAAGCCAATGATTTTTTTTGATTTATGGCCTATGGGGGAATCACAGTGCACTGGTTTATTATTTTGTCTATTTAATGCAATATCCATAACTATTATTATCCTTCTTCTTGGACCTTGAACCAGCATGGTGAAGCTGTTGAATATTTTTGCGTTTTTCACTTAATGCCGGTCAGCATAATCAATCTTAGTGCACAAATGTATTAAATGGGGGCTTTTATGTTAATTTGGCCATTTTGAAAAGGTTACGTTTAAACTAATATTACAATATTGAGATATGATGGAGTAAAAGGACTAGTCTTATGAATAGATGCATATTTTATTTGTTATTTTACTTGGATTTTCTACTGTTCTCGTCTAAACTTTAAAAATCTTTAAAGCTCTCTCCTCAAAAATGTAAATTTCGTAGTTAGTGCAATTGTGAACTAAGGCATCGATATGTTGTCGCGCGACAATGCGCGTTGTCATGCGTTGTTGAAAAACAGGACCAAACCACATAAGTGACATTTTCCACAAAAACTCATAGCTATAAAAGAAAATCACTATCTTTCTGCAGGTGAAACGCAATAATAAAAAAGCTATAAACTCAATAAAAACTTTATTTTCAGAAAAATGGTGATTTTCTTTCAACAGGTACATAATTTGGAGATTTTTTGGAAAATGTCATTTATGTATGTGGTTTTCTTTACCTTTGAGCAGACGATATATTTTTCTACTACTTTTATAAAGTTGAACAATATGAAATTCCGCATCTAAAGTGAAGTCAAGATATTCCCCGGATCTTCGGTAATTCATTATTTTTTTAAGCTGTAATTTATTAGGTACTGATAATTTTTATATTATATTGAACAAAATTCATCACGACATGATTTCAAGATTATTAATAGTTTTATCGATAGCCTATAAATAATATGAATGTAATATCAAATATCAGGGAAAATTATTAAAATTGCGATAACTGTAAAACAGTTTCAAGGTGTAAAGCACGGAACAATAAATACAGTAGAAGTGCTTAGGGGCCGGGTCACATGTGCCGTCAATATGTGGAATTCCACATACTTAATCCCAGTCCAGTCCGCCATTTTAGCTTTATACTTCGATAATGGAGTGTAAAAAGGATGGTCGCACCTGTAATACTATCCATGGTGGTGATTCATACCATTAAATCTAGTTTATTATAGGTTAATGACCAAATAAAGTAAGATGACCTATACAGTCCTCACCTTTCTTAGCATGTCCAGCAAATTCATATTTTTAATTATCTTACATTAAATAAAAGTACATTTTTGATTATAGTCTAGTAGAGAATTCATCAAAGCAGCAGTATTTTAAATGAAAAAAAAAAGTGTGTTTCTGTTACATTTCCGGTTCAGTATTTTTTTTTCCTTAATGCAAAATGGCTTGTGGGCCTTATTATTTTTTTTATTTATTTATTAAGGCTTTGGCAAAGCCATCAGCCTAAACATGAAGTTTAATTATGTTTCTGTAAATATGGCCGCCACAAAGAAGATAGGCAATTTGAGGCGGCGTGCTTGGATTAACTCGGGATTCCTTAAAACGGGCCGATACGGGTATTTTAGTTCGAGATTCGTATAATATCGCGTTTTAATCTTCGATTAAGACACAATAGCACTATCCTATTCCACTTTAAACTAGATTTCACAAAATAATTGAAAGTCAAAATAAAAACGACACTTCCCTCCAAAAGGTCCAGACCGAATCCTTAGTTTCTTAAACATCATGGAGGGAGCGTATATAGAAAATTTGTTCGGTAACTCAGAGGGAGTATCGAAGAACCGGTTCAGTATTACTTCTTTATTTATTAGTGACTTCTTCTGTGTCTTCCACATTCCGCCAATGTCACGTAGGTAGCCTCTACACGGTAGGAGTGGATTTATTTTCAAATATAATATTAACCCTTACTGCTGTCTGTTAGACTCGAAGCGGGTTTATCTAAAGGTTCAGTATTAATGGCGACAAAAGGTGACAGATTCCAGTTTATATATTTTTTAATGGTTTTTACGGCTCTGGGTACTTTCACCTTTTGAGCCAATCGTCAAAATAATCAAGTGTATATTTAATGTGTATATAAATATGTAATGTGTAATGTAGTTGTTTTTTTTTATTATAAATATATAATAATCCGCCGCTTTAAAAGAAAACCAAGAAATAGATTCAGAATCTAGGTCTTCTGTGCTATAAAATGCGTCATGTGTAGCTTATGGACATGCCAGTTTAAGGTTAGGGCATGCCTCCATATTGCACTGGTCATCGTCCTTTTATGGTCCTTTTCAATTTTCTTTTTATAGATTCTTGTTATAAGAAGCGAAAGTAAACCTTATTTGTTCGACTTTTTGTATGTTTTTGTTTGTTGACATTTATACTTAAGTCTGTTCCAATCCATTTTGAACAATAAGTCAACAAAACCAAAATTCTAAAGCAATCACTCAATAAATCGAATAAGTAACACTTTCACGTATATTTCGAAGATTTCGACTTGATATCTCATCACTTTTTCCAACAATATTCATTTGAAAAGCATCGTAAAATCGTATTTGAAAAATGGTAGTCCAAAAGAGATGTTATTTTTCAAATAAACAACTATGACTTGTCTATGGTTGGTTCAGTGCTGTACGAAAAAAAAACCTTCGGTTTCTTCAGTTAGAAATTTCGTAATCGATGACTAAATCGAATATTTCAATCGCAATCGAACGAGTATCTAAGTTTAAGGTTTTTTTTTAATATGAAGGTTTCGGAAATTTTGAATGTGCTTAAATAGGTTATGTAAGGTAAACCGCTAGTATGACTCAGTTGAACAAATGGATTAATTCAATTAATTAATCGATTTGTAGTTGGCATTACTACTGTCCATCACTAAACCGTCTATGGTAAGGTCAATGACTTGTTTGTTTACTTTTTGTTCAAAATGAATTGAAACGAAGTATATATCGAATTTGGCTAGAGTACAGTGTAACTTCATCGTCTGTGATAGGCTCTACGAGGTATACAAGCTAAATGATAGAGTCACGTGGAAGACCTCTTCGCCTTCTGCTGTGCAGCATCGCTGGCCTGCACAAACGTGCGTTTTAACTTGTGTTTACGGCTCTCTCTGTACTTCGCGACAACTGTCTCGGAAAGTTTTGATATGCGCTTCATTGTTGCAGCCGGGTACCTGTGGGATATTAAAAATAAATATTTGTTTAGCGCAAAGCATCCAGTATATAACCGGAAATAGAGACGAAATATCATTTAATTTGTTTGGAAAACTATTCTGCCAAATCATTACGGTGACAATTGCGCTCCGATTGGTAAGCCTGAATTCGAAACAATCGTCAATTCTTTCACTTCAAATCGACCAGTTTAACTTGAGCTTTGCTATAATAGACGGAAATGTGATTGCGTTTGTTTTGTAATTATACGTTTTGCTGTTTTTCCCACACCTCCGAATAGAACAGCCCCCTATTGTCAGAGATATTATCTTTATTACAATAAATACAGAATATTTTTGGAATATACGGAGACATATACCTAGGTCAGTTGTTGACGCTGTACTATGTCAGCTTTCTAATTAGTGATTTCAGAGCTAACGAGAGTTGATATCTAAAAGTGATATAAGGCCCATTAGCCTCATGAGTTGATGGGATGAGGATGGATGGCCCTTATTTCTCTATTTCCGGTTATATACTCCAAGGCTCAAAGTATGCTATTTTGATTATTTTTAACAGACTTCTTTTTGAAGGAGAAGGTTCTCAATTCGACTTTTTTCGAAAGAGGGTACCTCGGTAGTGGTCCCATTTAAATTTAAACAAAATATTCCACTTCTAAGGGTAGCAAAACTAGGGGATGAATCCGGTTTCGCGCACTTTCCTGTAACCGATTTCAATAAAACTTTTATATGGCGAATGGCTATGGAGTGGAATTCCCTGTCTGCAGACTTGTTCCCTGAACGTTATAACTTGGGTTTTTTCAAGGCAATATTGAATAGGCATTATTTAGGTGTGCATGCTCCATCGTCGACCTCATCGTCACTTTCCATCAGGTGAGATGGAGGTCAAATGCGCACTTATATTTTATTTAAACAAAACTTTGCAAATAGATGTCATTCCATGAACTCAGTTGTTTTAAAGAAAAATCATCATTACAAACCCATGTAGGAAATGGTTTCTTATTATATATCGATCAATATAACAAAAAAAAAAACAAAATTATATAATCAAAAAATTGTTTTTAAGAATTTTTCGATTTTTTAGATTTTTCCTTTACTTTAAAATAAAATTTTAATTTTTTTTTAAACAAATTTTCCGGCGAGCATATTTTAGTTTTTCACGGCTGTTTTTAATATTTACGTTCTGTTTTAAATTTAATTTTAAAACTTAATTGAATCCAAAATTTAATTTTAAAACAGGAGGTAAATATTTTAAAACAGTCTTTAAACTTAAAAGATGGTGCCCATAATTTTTTTTGGAAATGGCGCTTTCGCCTTTTCTATAAAATAACAATAATAACGAACACTGACGCCATTGTCTTGTTTTTGACCCTCGATAAAAAAAATATTATTTCATGTATTTACATACACGAAATAATGTATTTTATTATATATTAATTTAATGATATTTGTTACACTTTATACTTATGTATAACTAATAAAATAATTTTTCGATTATATGATTTTTTTGTTATATTGATCGTTATATTTTATTGGGTTTGCAATGATGATTTTTATGATCCGAGTACAAAGATTTTTTAAAGAAACATCTCGTCTGTGTTGTCGGAGTAGCGTAGTGTCCGAGTAAAGTAATGTTGATGTAACATATTGTCGGAGTAGCGT
>NW_020653301.1:0-11534 GCF_003589595.1 Hyposmocoma kahamanoa
AAAACACCGGTGAGGGCAGCGCTTATATGGGTACATACGCGCCATTCCCTCCAACACTATTTTGTAGACCTGACAACAATACAACAGAGCACTTAATTTTTAACAATAGTTATGTAAGATCTTAATTCTAAAACTTATAATTTATTTTTTTTCGAGCTCTTAACACCATTCTGGCTTCGGATGGTGCCCCTATCTCTCCCTCAGAATTCCCGATTGGTTCCTCACAACTATCCATAAAATCGTCATCGCCCTCATTCTCAGAAGCTTCTCGATTTTGATCTAAGACCACGGTGGTGTTACCCCCTGTAGGTGAATTATTTGACGTCACTGCGGCCGGTGAGAGTGAGGCTGGTGACGACGGTGGCGTTCCTAATGGCTGTGTTAGCCGTGGGCCTGACAAAATTTCTGTTGAATTATTGCCATCCGCCTCCGTTTCGAGAGACACGTCCTTACTAGTGTATTTTCTTACTTGGTCTACATGGCGTTTACACAATTTATTATTGTCACAAAACTGTAACTCATACATCCTAGTGCCTATAATTTTTACAACTTTAGACAGGCTCCATTTACTTTTCCTTGCTATAAAATCTTTTGCCCACACAATATCACCCACCTGAAACCTATTACATGCTATTGGTTCCTTCTGAGTAACTACGGAATCAGTAGCACAGTTAGATGGCAATATCAAATCTAACCGTGATCTTAAATTTCGACCAAATAATAATTTAGCTGGCGTTTCATTGGTAGTACAATGAACAGTGTTCCTGTATTCAAACAGTAACCCCCATAACTTTTCATTAATCGCTTGTTGTGTCACACATTTATTTAATATACATTTTAACATTTTTTTACATGTTTTTACTGAGTTTTCAGCTTGGCCGTTACTGGCTGGGTGGTAAATAGGTGACGTCACATATTTAATTCCGTTATTACTACAAAAATCGTGGAATTCTTTAGCGCATATTTTAACACCATTGTCAGAAACAATTGTTTTTGGCAACCCGAATCTAGAAAATAAATACTTTAACTTTACAATCAATGCCGATGTCGAGGTGCTGCGATCCATTAAAATGCATTCCAGCCATTTACTAAACGCGTCGACTACTACCAAATATACGTTTTGCCCTACCGACATGTAGTCGATGTGTAAACGTAACCAGGGCCCGGGCGGACGAGGCCAGGGCGCTGGCGGGGCGCGAGCCGGTGCCGGCCTCAGCCGCGCACACTCTTCGCACGCGCCGATCCACTGCTCAATTTGGGAGTCGATACCAGCCCACCAAAATTTTGAGCGTGCTGTGCATTTTGTTTTGATAATGCCGAAATGAGCCGAATGCAGTTCCTGTAACATACGAGCCCTAAATTCCCTCGGGATGATGACCCGATGACCCCGGAATAGGCACCCATTATTATATTCTAAATCGGATTTACAGTGGTAGTACGGTCGTATCTCTTTGCATTTTATTTTACGCGGCCACCCCCTATTCATATATTTAATTACTGTTTGTAATACTGAGTCTCGCGCCGTCGCTTCAGTTATGTCTCTAAAGGAAACCGGTTTAATGTTTGCATCGAGAAAAAA
Source organism: Hyposmocoma kahamanoa (assembly GCF_003589595.1). Classification (NCBI taxonomy): domain Eukaryota; kingdom Metazoa; phylum Arthropoda; class Insecta; order Lepidoptera; family Cosmopterigidae; genus Hyposmocoma; species Hyposmocoma kahamanoa. Next base: position 1,580 of record NW_020653301.1, read on the forward strand.
AAAATTTCTACCGCTGTCCCTCTCGCACTCATTACTCGACGACGTTAACGGTGCCCTAGAAAAATAGTCTGCCACTGCATTATTTTTGCTGTTTACATATTGCACCGTGTAGTTATACGCCGACAAAATAAGCGCATACCTTTGAAGCCTGAGTGCGGCTGTAACCGAAATGCCATTTTTCTTTCCGAATATAGAGAGTAAAGGCCTGTGATCCGTTTTGAGTATAAACGGATCCCGCCTGCCGTATAAATACTGGTGAAAACGTTTTACACCAAAAACGATCGCGGTGGCCTCCTTTTGAATTTGGCTGTAATTCCTCTCGCAAACTGTTAAAGACCGCGAAGCGAATGCGATAGGCCGTTCGCGGCCGTCGGCGTCGGTATGCGCGAGCACTGCGCCGAGCCCCGTCGGGCTAGCATCCACCGTCAACACGAGCGGTGCTCGCGGGTCAAAATGCGCTAGCACCCGCGCCCCGCTCAGCTCGCGCCTCACCGTCTCAAACGCCTGTTGCTGTCTTTCGCCCCACTCCCACGCGGTTTCACTCCTCAACAGCTCATGCAACGGCAGCAACAATCCCGAAGCGTTTGGAATAAAATTGCGGTAGTAATTCACGACCCCCAAAAATCTTTTTACTTCTGTTACGTTTTGCGGTACAGGCGCACGGACTATCGCTTCAACTTTTTTTGGACACGTTCGTAACCCGTTTTTGTCGATAACGTAACCCAAATACGTGACGCTGTCCTGGAAAAACGAACACTTGTCTTTATGCAGTCTTAGACCTGCATCCTGCAACCTACGGAGAACTTCCCGCAACCTATTTAAGTGTACCTCTCTCGTGGGCCCCGTGCAGCATATGTCATCGAGCCATATACTCACGCCTTCTATGCCGGCTAATAGCGTTTCCATCGCGCGTTGGAATATAGCCGGCGCGTTCGCTAACCCATACACCAATCGCGTATATTTAAATAATCCGACTGGGGTATTTATTGTTGTCAAATTTTGTGATTTTTCAGAGAGGCGAAATTGGTTATAAGCATTACTCAAATCAATTTTAGAATAATGTACCCCGCCGCCTATTTTAGAGAATACCTCCTCTATTAATGGTAGCGGGTACTTATCTATTATAAGATCCTTATTTAATGTACAAGAAAAATCACCTGCTATTTTTACTTTGCCATTTTCTTTTAGCACTGGTACAATCGGCGTCGCGTATTCTGAAAATTTTACTGGTATTAAAATACCTAATCCTACCAACCGGTTTAACTCTTCGATAACTTTATCTTTTAGGGCAAAAGGTATAACACGCGGTTTGAAAAACTTTGGCTGTGCGTTTTCTTTTAGGATTAACTCAACTTCAAATTTATTGAAAGTACCTACATCGCTTTTCCAAATATCTGGATATTCATTTAGTAATTTTAGCACCTCTCCATCGCATTCATTGAGACAGTATACATTTGAAATAAATTTAATGCCAAATTTGGCAATAAAATCTCGACCAAGTAAGGGGGGCCCACCCTTTTTTATTACATAAAAGGTGACGTTTTTATTTATGTTATTATAGGAGAGCCTCGTTTCAAAGTACCCCAAGGTAGTGATTTTATGCCCGTCATATAAACACATTTTTAGATCACTCTTATTCAATTGTTCTTCTGAGAAATATTCCAAATAAAATTTTTCGGAAATTACGCTACGTCCCGAGCCACTATCTAACTCCATGCTAAAATCTACCCCCTTTATTCTCACAGTTAATCTTATAGGATCGTAATTTACATACCTTACGTTGAATAATTCACATTCTTCGCATTCGTGATCACTTCCCGATTGCACTTCGATATTATGAACACGTAATTTATTACGACACACTTTCTTTAAATGCCCTTTTTGGCCACACTTTTGACACTTATAATTTTTGTATCGGCAATCGGTTGCGACGTGATTGCGCAGTCCGCACACGGTACACTCGGTGGAAACGGGCACTGGCTGCGCCCGCGCCTTCGCCGGCGCGCCCTGTCCGCGCCGACCCTCCACCCTGTACACCGGCTCCTCCTTCACTCGCACCACGTCCTGGATCGCGGCGCGCGCTTGCCGCGCACACGCCGCCTGCTGGGCTACCTCCAGCGCCCTAGCGAGCGTTAATTTCGTAATTTCCTGCTCGAAAAGGCGGTCCCGTTCCGGCTCCGTTTTGAACCCCAAAACGAAACGATCGCGCAGCAACGTTTCCAGCTCCGTACCGAACTCGCAATGCACGGCTAGTCCCTTGAGCCGTGCCGCCCATTCTTCTGCACTCTCGCCGTCGAACTTTGTCGCCTCATAAAATTTCGCCCTGTCGGCGAACGTAGACCTCTTCGGCGTGAAATGAGCTTGTAACGCCTCTATTAAAACGTCGTACTCGAGATCCTCTAGCTTTCGCGGATGCACCAGGTTACGCACCAGCCGGTAGGTATCATCCGATAGATGTGTCAGCAGCACCGCTCCTTCACTACCTTTCAATGTGGTTTTGTTTATTTTTAAAAACAACGTCAAACGGCTGTAAAATATTTGCCATTCCTGACTCTTGTAGTCAAAAGAACCCAGCGTTCCAATTAAGGAAGAAGACATTTTTAATTAATATATTTTTTTTCTTATTTTACGCGGGTAAATACACTCTCGTCGCCAGTTGCTATGTAGGTAGATTGCGGAGATACAGTGAAACAACCGTTCGTAATAGAGCTTGTTTATTACTGGCAAAACACCGGTGAGGGCAGCGCTTATATGGGTACATACGCGCCAGTGTTCCACTGAGAAGTCCACCTTCTGCAATCTTTCGGCTATTAATATTCCGCTATAATATTTTTTCTGTTTCAAAAATGTTAATGTTGACAAAATGTGATTCTATTATCTTTTGAAGCTTTGTTAAAAGATTTCGTTACGTAATAAGATGTCAAGTCAACGGTATTATTTGTTACCCTTGTTTGCCGCGGGGTTGAAGGGAAGTAAAGATTATTTTGTGAGTGATATTTGTCATGTAACAACTTGAGTTGGGCATAAAAATGCTCGTAGCCGTTAGCAAAAATGTGGTTTTTTTTCACAGAGGTCACGAGTAATTTTATTCTTTAGATTTTCTGTATTATGTTTTATTTAGGGAGGCACCACACTTATCGACACGACGACGCCAGAACAATCTTTATGTCCTTACAATGAGAGCGAAAATGACGGTATTGCACGCAACGTCTTTTTAGCTCTTATTGCATAGATATAAAGGTTTTTCTGACCGGTCTAATGCGTTCGCGTCCGCAAATCCGCGTATTTAATCTTGGTAAAAAGCGCGTATCTGCAGTGAACCAAATTTCATAGGAGAGGGTTTTAACGTTATTGCTTTATTTCAACGGCTACAACTTTCAGTATTGCACAGTAAGCATTATATTATGTTGTCTACGGACTGATAACAAAGATTCCCGTAAATCACGGTAGCCGCTCACGCGATACATGCAGCCGTAGACGCATACCACACCTAGAGGTGCCGGTGATGATTTTATACCGATTTATCGGATATCGAAGTTATAATAGGTAAAAGAACTAATACTAATTGCTATTTCGGTAACTACTCTAGCAAACCATAAAGTTTTTAATGCCTAGGTCTGTCATTTAAAAAAAATAAACAACTTCAAAAATACGTCACGACAATCGTGTGTGTTATTGTTTGGGCTGGTGATTTCGGTGTTTATTTATTGAAAACATACCGTAAGCAGCGTTTTTTAATGTTTATAAATTATACTTTAATTAGTAATTTCATGGTAAACATTAGAATCACTCAAACGGAATATTATCATATTTACCCAAGTACACCAAAAATTTAATTAGTGCTTTTTAAGTGCAGGATTTGCGGTGTATTACTGCATTTTATTTGAGATGTTTTTGTTGTAGTACGGAGGGTATTTATTTAGCAATGCAGAATAATAACTTTTATTTATAAAAACTTGTTTTTAAACTGAATCCTTTCTAATTTGCGAAACCAAATAGCCGCCATTTTGCAGTAGGATGAGCGCATCGCGTGAGCGACTAATTTGGTGGCCACGACATGTACGAGGAAGTGATTTGGCGACTAAATTACTGAAATAAACCTCATAATCAAATACTGGTTAGGAGTAATTGCACTATCTCCGACGGTATGTCATTCAATGGTGTGGTGTACCGACAATCTTGTGGCAATACCAAAAGACCTGTATGTAGTCCATCTCCCGCCTGTTCGGTGCGTCTATATCTACACTCGCATCGGAGCGTAGGGTTGTCACATCATTATGTTAGTTGTACTGTACTTACAGGTTGTAAAAACCTCCTACCTCAGATCGAGTTCAAATTTTTCCTGGACGCTGGTTTTATTTCAGAATTTATTATTTTCACAAACTAAATTAAGCCATTTAAAAATGTATATCGTATACTATTGTTATGTGTTCTATTTTGTTTAGTTGATATAAGATCATTGGTATATCGCACTGCTATTACATTAGTGTTGTAACTCAAAATATGTGAAGTTCGAGATTATACTAATACTGAACGTAAATTTGATTGTCTACAATATTATAAGAAACAATTGAAAGATATATACTTAACTGAAAATGAGACAAAACTTTTTGTAAGTCTTTACGCAAATATCAGTACATTTAGCGAGTAGAAAATATTTAGATGTCTGTTATAAACTGTAACCGTGTAAATTTAAATATAAATTTTAATAATCTTTCACGAAAAGTGAGTAATTCGTTTTTATATTGTATTAACAGTGCAATATGTAAAGTACCTATTGATTACAGTGGCTTTCTTGTAAAATTTCGAGAAAATTTTGTGTTTTTTTTTTTCTATCGTGAAAATTTTTAGAAATTGTGTTTTCCAACGGTATACTATAATCCTCAATTTTTTATATATATTTTTTCCAAACTGATTGCATTAACACTTTCACTGTTATGCGAAATCAACCAAAGCCATTTGAAGTTGTATTGATTCTTAATAGTATCCTTCGTGCTATATTAAAATATATTGTTCGTGTTCGTGCTATATTGTCGAATGCTATATTTGCTTTTTGATATTTTTATGCCAGCATGGCGGATTTGTTTTTCGATTATGGAAGTGTGCTTATGAAATGGAAATCAAATGCTGCAGAATTATAAATTTTTAGGCATTCTTGTTGAAACAACTACGTCTACCATTTGATGTAAAATTTTAATCACCGAGTGGACGCTTCAGTTCTATAATAAATATACGCATACAAGCCGGGCTGTTACGTTTGTACGGAATTTCACTACTTATCTTTTTATACTATGGCAACGCTCATTTACTTCCCGGTGTTCGAGAAATAAACATGTAATATTACTGAACATTTCGCACCCCTCATGGAAGAATGACATAAGTGAAGTTACGTCAAAAATGTTTATTGCTCCATTGGGTACAGACAAATATATAAAATAGTTCTTTTTATCGAGTTCTTAGGTTTTCGCGATTGTTATACATAGGAATGAAACTATTTTTCCGGATTTAAATCCCCATGACCATGGGACCTGTAAAGGGCCCGAAACGTCGGTTTGTTTGAAAAAACAAATATACGCGATTTAAATCCGGAAAAATAGTTTCATTCCTAGTTCTTTTTACTCTATCGACTAATATTGTCGATAGAATTACAAGAATTGGAGAGGACGAGCAATAAACATGTTTGATTTAACTTCACTTATGTCTTTCTTCCATGCGGGGTGCGGTTTATTTTAAAGTCTTTTGGAAACAGGGCAGCTGCTAACATAGTGCCCGTGTTACAACCGGGAAAATACGTCGCATTTTAATAATAATAATCGTATCGTTGGCCGGTTGTTGAACCTGACCTCGGCCGACTTTACCGTCTATAATCATGATATTGTCTCTTCCATTTTAAAATTCTAAGTCTTCTATGCCATTAAAGCCGCAAGAATCTAAAATAGCCCATAATAACTTTAAAAATGATAAGGCGGCCATACAAACATACAAATAGGTCAATGATGGAACATAATGACAGACATAACATTAATATGGGGAATAAAAATAAACGACTGTTCTTGACAGACGTCCTCAGAAAGTCAGAAATCGATTTGATAGGGAATGTATCCGCTTTTATGATAAGATTCCTCTTGATATTCAAAATTTGTCATAAACGAGGTTGAAAACTGTATTGAAACAAAACCTTTTTATTAATATTAAACTATATCTATGTATTTTAATAACAGAAGCCTACGGTAGTAGGTAGTTTAGTAGTGATCCGTTCAGTTTTTCCAGGTTGTCTTGATCTAAATTTGAAGTACATAGATGCTTATTTACCAAAAGCAACCCCCGGTGAAACCTGCCTCATTAGTGAGGAGTAGTGACAATTTCAAGTGTATCTTTTGAACTAAATTGCCTCCGTGGCCAAACGGTTACCATGCTGGATTGCGACGCAGAGGTCCCAGGTTCTATTCCCCGGCTGGGAGAAGTATTTGTATGGCTTATATTTATTTCTCTCGTGAGTTTGGGTGTTATTTGTGGTTGTTTTTGTATTTGTGTTGTATTTCTAAGGGTGACGCTATGGCAGTGCCACTCAGGTGTTTGCGATCTTAAGTTCAGACTGTCCTTGCAACTGCTAAGGACAGACGACACTTGGTGTCCGGTATCATAAAAAAGCTGGTTTATTACAGTAACTTTTAGTGATTGTATTCAATCTTTAGGACTGTTGTTGTCTAATTCTGAATGACTCATGACTTTTTACCCCATCTCTCATAAATTACAATTTTTTACAAGTTAATTAATCTCATTTATGAGTAACTGCTTAGTGAAATGGGTTTATGACCTCTTCATAATTTGTTTAAAAAATATCTTTAACATTTCTATTAATTTTAATCACGACACTATGATACCTAACTAACCATTTCATGATATCGCGTTTGTGTTTTTATTATAGTGCGTTGGTAGCTCAGTGGGATAACAGTGAACTGTTACTTTATAGCCGACTTTAAAAAAAAGGAAGAGCTTCTCAAAGTTACGGGATTGCTGATTATATATGATTAACTGCCTCCGTGGCCGAACGTTTACCTTGCTGGACAGCCACGCAGAGGACGAGGGTTCGATTGTTTGTATGGCCTATATTTATTTATCTCGTCAGTTTGGGTGTAATTTGTGGTTGTCTACATGTATGTCCATGGCAACCGCGATACAGGGTTACCTTAATGCGAGGGTATGGGTGTGTGCGTTATTATTATTAATTGCTATAAGGTGGTAGTTTGCAAGCAGCACGTGAATCACTCTTTTCAAAGAATGCAAATTGTCTTTTCATTGACCCAATCGCCTAAATAGCACAAGTCCAGAAATATATATTTAACGACCGTATTATAATGTGAAAATAACTGCACAAGTCGTAAAATTGGTTCAAAATCCGGTGACCACAATTATGTCGTGTTGTTATATTATATTATGTTATATTGTATTGTTTTTTACTGATTTAGAAAACGCTGGCAGTACTTGAGGTTCGTTGTTTCAAATTGAATTCTAATTTTCTTTTAATTAATTAATTTAATTTAGTAAAGATTCATATTTTTAAAACAAAATAATTTTTAAAACGTATGTAACGTATATAGAGTGAATGTGGATGGAAGCGTGGAGAGAGGTAGACCTCGGCGAACATATCTCTATCACATTGAGGATGTCCTTAAAAAGGCCGAGATAAAACTACCAAGAATAAAAAAAGGGCACGTATGAAGAGATCGGAATGGATGAGGAGAAGGAGGTTTGCTAGGAGCGTAGCAAGTGGAGGTCTCTGCCTACCCCTGTGAGAGAAAAACGTGATAATATGTTTGTATGTACGAAGCATAAACTAGAATATTTGGTAAAAAAATATAAATAAGATAATATTTAAGTTAATAACTTTTGTAACTATACTGTAGAAAACCGACCTCAAAAGTCATTCATCCCCTAGTCTGCCACTCTTAGAGGTGGAATATTTTCCTCAAATTTAAATGGGACCACATCTGAGGTACCCTCTTTCCAACAAAAAAGAATCATCAAAATCGGTTCAAAGTTATCGCGTAACATACAGTCGTATACCTCTTCCTTTTTTTGAAGTCGGTTAAAAATATATCTATTCCACTAGTTCCTACTAGCTGTCCCCACTGGTGTGGATGAAAAAATGGGGCGGTTCGGAATATTAAAGATTCTTGGATATATATAAAAAAATAAATACCCAACAAATATAATTTTCAAAAGTGACAAGTAAACAAAACATTTTCAGTACACAATTTCAGTATCAAATACATATAAAATACAAATACATATTTTATGCTAACAAATATAAGTATATAATAAAACGAATATAAAAATATAAACAAAATATCAAACCCACCATATATATAGTGATATACAAATTATAATATTGAACACATACCGAAAAGTTTAATATTCAACAGCCACAATTTTAATCGCAAGTTTCAATTTTTAAAAATGCCGTCATAAATATGATACTCAATACTCAATAATTATTGCTTTCCCATAATGTTAACAAGGTGTTGCAAAGTAATATAATGCATTTATGGACCCTGTTTGGCATGATAAAAGAATATAGTAGATTTAAAACGCGATTTAAATCCGGAAAAATAGTTTCTTTTCCTATGTATAATAATCGCGAAAACCTAAGAACTCGATATTTTTTTTTACGACAAGCGACACGTCTGCATGCTTTAAATCACAAAGATTTGAAACACTCAGCCACGGTGCCCGTCAATATGAGACAAACGTTGACAAGTCCCATGTGCCTGTAATTTCCTTCAAACCCGGAGAGCAGTGATGAGAAATAGGTAACGTGGTAAGTTTTTCACAAGGAGTTGAGCTCCTTGCTACTAAAATTAGTAACTACACGTGTTCTTTTCGGAGTCTTCCCCAACAAGCAGTTTCCTTTCACCTTTAGCGAGACATAATAGCTACAAAATATTTATAAGCGCATAACTCAGAAGTTAAACTCATATATACATGCTGCCACGGGACTCGAACCGTGGATCTTTCAATCAATTACAAACAGAACCGACCTCAAAAATCCGTGGAATTACATCTATTTGCAAAGTTTCATTGCAATCGGTTACCGGAAAGTGCGCGAATATTGCGAGTATTCATCCTCTAGTTTGCTACCCTTAGAGGCGGAATATATACTTCAAATTTCAATGGAACGCATACTGAGGACAGACAACCACAAATTACACTCAAACTCACGAGAGAGAAATAAATGTAGGCCATATAAAGAATAAAACCCGGGACCTCTGCGTGGCAGTCCAGCATGGTAACCGTTCGGCCACTGAGGCAGTTAATCATATATAATTAACAATCGCGTCACATACACACACACACACAAAAAAAAATACGATCGGATTGAGAACTCCCTTTTTTCTGAAGTCAGTTAAAAAGCAACAGTTCACTGTTCTCCCGCTGAACTACCAACGCACTTTAATAAAAACACAAATACTATATCATAAAATGGTTACTTAAGTGTCAAACTGTCTTAATTAAAATTAATAGAAATGTTAAAGATATTTTCTTAAACTTAAATTATGAAGAGATCATAAACCCATTTCACTAGACCTTTTTACTAAACAGTTACTCATAAATGAGGTTAACTAACTTGTAAAAAAAATGTAATTTATTAGAGATGCGGTAAAAAGTGATGAGTCATTCAGAATCGGTATCAATGAATATTGATTGCTGACTTATAACAAATATTTAAATTAGACAACAGTATCCTGAAGATTAACTAAAATCACTGAAAGTTACTGTAATAAACCATAATACATGGTCAGCTTTTTTATGATACCAGATACCAAGTGACGCCTGTCCTCAGCTGTTGCTAGGCAACTCCGAACTTAAAATTGCAAAGATCTGAGTGGCACTCCTTCACAAGTGCTACTAAAAACTTAAAAAGCAGTTATAATTCCAGATTTTTAACAGAAAA
>NW_020653302.1:0-13906 GCF_003589595.1 Hyposmocoma kahamanoa
TACATTTTATAAAATTTAACCAACTTCTGCTGTCCCGATTTTTTTCTTCCGGTACAGAGAAGTCATCCTTTTAAGAAACTGAGTCTAGTAGCATTAAAAATTGTTAAGAAACATCTCGTCTGTGTTGTCGAAGTAGCGCAGTGTCTGAGTGAAATCATGTCTAAGTAACGTATTGTCGGAGTAGCGTGTGTCGAAGTTCCGTTTTAATAATAATAATTCTTTATTTCGGACCATAAAATATCCATAGTATGTTAGTAAAAGAACTTATATCAAGGTTAGTAATAATCATTGCAACTCAATTACATTTCGAACTGGGCTACGCCCTTAACTAGCACTATCCAATGTTTCAAGATAGGACAATCACACCTTCCCGCTACAGCATTTAGAATGCTGTTAGTACTGAACCTCACGCGACTCATCAGCGAGACAATCTTTTTGCGCATGAAGGCCTGGAAATTGCCCGTGTGAGCCACCGCCAACATACCCGATGCACTACACCACGTTGGTAGTCCCATCAGCATTCTAAATGCATTATTATATTGCTCGCATAGGGCGTTAAAGGCTCGTTTAGTATACCTAACCCACAAGCTGCTCGAGTAAAAAGATTGACTATAAACTTTAAAAAGCGTTATTTTAACTTCGTAGGAGCATCGAGGAAATCTGCGGGTAAGCATATTACTCCTAACCGCCAACGCCCTTCGCTCCCTTTCAACATCGAGATCATCGTTTAGATCACTTGTTAAAATATGACCAAGATACTTTACTTTATCTGTGACCTTCAACGGAACTCTATTCAACATAATACGGTTTAATTTTACCCGCCTTAAACACCATGACTTTGCTTTTTTTCGGGTTGTATTCTAATCCATGTTCCATGGCATACTCCTCACAAGTCTCAAGCATCTGCATCAACGCACTGACCGACGGGCTAAGCAGCATCATATCATAAGTATAGTTTAAGTTATTTATACAAATACTTCCCACGTAACATCCTGCATGCATGCTGCTGAGCCCGCCTATCAGTTCGTTAACGTACAGGTTAAATAGCTTCGGTGAAGTAATCCTCCTGCCTTACTTCACACTCCAGTTTGTACTCAGCAGATCCCACCTAACCTGATTTTTCTGATTGCTGTACCAGTGCCTAAATAATGCCACACATTCCCCGGTACGCCTGTCTCACTTAATTTTTGCCATAGCAGATCATAGTTGACTCGATCAAATGCTTCTGACAAGTCGAGAGAACAAGCATACACGGGAGTTTTCCTATCTGTACAATACCTGACCGTATGCTTCAGACACAGAATCGCACTATCTGTGGATAGCCCCGCTCTGAAACCAAATTGGGCGTCATGAAACTTTAAGTGCCGTTCCAGTATAGTGTCCAGCATATACTGGAACGGCACTTAAAAAAGTGGTGGCAAGCGAAACCGATAATTCGTTCTGTCAGATAGGTCACTTGTTTTATTCTTAACAACCGGTACAACAAACGTCCTCATGAGTGCATCTGGAAGGTAGGCGTGGTCCATACAAAAGCTTAATAGCATAGAGAGAACACGTGGTAGATATACCCCCCGCTTACTTAAAGTGCTCAACGCTAAAACCATCGAGACAAGCGACTTACCCCTCTGCATATTATTAATTACCGTCTTAATCTCTTTAGCGGTAAAATGGGTAATACGCCTGCCCCCGACGGTCCCAGCACCGAGCCCTACCCCACGAGAAGTTTGTACATCCAACCGCGATTTAACAGTGAAATGTTCTCTAAAGGTCTCCACAATTTCACCACAGTCAGACTTGTCCCCCACACTCACAGGCAGGCCAGGCTTTACATTCATTTGTTTAGTTTTATTCCAAAAGTCGCCAAATTTTTTAGTTCTATGAGTCGGAGCTAGCTGGTCCATTTTAAATTGATCTTGCCTGTCCTGACACCAAGAGTTTAGAGTCCAAGTTAAAATGTAAAAAAGGTTGCTTTGTACAATGTTTTTTGAAATACCTGCAAAAAAAAACCTGGCACCTGGCTATTCACTACATTTTATACTGGAACTTAGTGTTTACTTACTTTAAAACGCAATATTATTAAATAAAATAAATGAGACTAGTATACATAATATGTACCTGGTGAAGTAAGAAGAAAAGGCGGTCGAGTGAGGTCTGGCGTGTCGGCCACGGATGCCTCCACAAACTCAAATGTAGCCGGCAAAGCGCGCGATAGCACTGCAGACATTACACCGATTAGAATACAAATAAAAAGTAGCTGTAAATAAAATTTAAACTATACTGGCATAATTTTTTTAAATAAATTTCTGCCTTTTCCCAAGTCGTCTGCATCTTCCTACTGTACTACTTCCTCTAACTCCTCTTATTCGTTAGTTTAAGGCTGCTAACAGATTGTCTGCAAGTTTGCAGTTAATGCGTGAAGTCGTAAATTCATGCAGCCGACTGCATGAAGTTGATAACGATTTCACGCAGTCAAGGTCTCGAATAACGACTGCACGCATTAATTGCATGCAGTCGAAAACTGGTGCAGCCGAGATCGACATTAATGCGTGAAGTCGTTATTAACTTCACGCATTAACTGCAAACATGCAGTCAATCTGTCAGCACCCTGTGCGCTGATAATAATTTTGTCCACTATCGTTGTTGTTCCAAATAACCTCTAGGATATCTTTAAATCTAACCTGCACTTGCCTGCAACACTTGATAGAAAATTCAAAAGGTCCAAATCACCCGGACGACATCAACGGTGCGCGCCGCCCTTATCTTGCTATAGTCTGGTAGTGTTTTGCTAGTTAGGCCCATGAAGTAGAGTCCCTCAGATAATAATAAAATATTTCATTCATGTCATAGAAATTATTTTCATGTAGGTAACTAATTGTGTAAGTTTGTGTAACTTTAGCCATGTCTAGCACTCATTGGATATTGTGAAGTACAAGTCTATTCGGGTTTCCGCGGACTCTAGTTCACGTCACTTAATAGATAATACATTTAATGATGTGTTTTCGTACCAGACACAAAATGTAAATATATAATAAACGGTTGTGGCAACGATCTGCATGTTTGATCCAGTCAAATTCCACAAATCGTTCTAATGTATTTCTCGTGTGCTATAAAAGCTCTGATAAAAAGAAATCGTAAAAAAGTGGCTTCATTATGTAGTTGTTTCGATTTGCTACCTTTAACAATCTCTTGGAGTGGTGGAGTGTGCAACGGCTTCTCCTGGATGGGCACCTTCGCGTAATCTATTGAAGCCATGCTGCAACGAAAAATTTTATTGTTTCTTATAGGCCACCAAAATAGCAGTATATCATAAGCAGTGTAGATGCTTTTCTACCTAAAATTCACTTTTTCGCGTGAATCAAACCGTGGAAGCGCCTTCGGAAAATAAATTTTAACCACGGGATGGCATGACTTTTAAAATATACATTTACGAATACCTTGCGCTACTTTCTAATACGTAACGTGTAGACGTAGAGGTGCTTTTCCACCAAGGAGGCGAGACCAGAATTGGAATCTCGCCGGCCTATTTCCTTCAAAAATCACCATAAGCAGGTATCGCGATATGCCATTGATAACAGGTACAGTGATTGATATTATTATCGAGAACGCGAGCTCGCGCCAGGATGTGGATAGTAACGTAACGACACAGTGCTGTTCAGTTCGTCTAGCGCGCGTGAACACGCAGCTCAAGTGACACGCCCCAAAAATTATTATTATTAAATATGTTAACGGAAGAAGTATCGATGAAACAATCTTTTTTTCAATCTTATCTGTTTCCGTTGCAGAAACACTCTGTAGGCATATAACATTTTAACTGCCTCCGTGGCCGAGCGGTTACCATACCGGCCTGTCACGCAGAGGTCCCATGTTCGATTCCCGGATCGGGGGAAGTATTTGTATGGCCTACATTTATTTCTTTCGTGAGTTTGGGTGTAATTTTTGGTTGTCTACGTGTGTCCATGGCACCCGCAACACAGCGTTTCCCTAGTGCGGGGCTATGTTGAGTGTGTGCGTTATTTATTGTTATGCGTTATTATTATAATATCAACCAAGTAATTTACTCTATTGGTATTTCAACCTTTTAATTTCTTTTATTATTGGGGTGCACGCAAGGGGCCTCCTCCCACGGGGAAGGACCAAGTGTCCCTTGCGTCTGGTGCACACTGGGCAGCAATCGGCAAGATCCTTACGCCCAGTTACAATCCTTTAACCACGATGACAAGCATATTACAGAGTGTCATCGATACGATAAGAAGAAATGTTACCAAACATTAATAAAAATAATATTTGATGGAAATAGGAGAGATTTTCGTCTGCATCGTGCCGGTAGAAAAGGGTACGTTGAGTGTTTGTATTAAGTTATTGTGTTGCTCCACCGACAGTCCCTTTCAACGATATATTTTTCGTTTGTATGTTATTACTTTGGTGCGATGGTTTTATGGCTAGGTCTCGTTGAGGGTGTGACACAGATTCAATGTCACGATAACATGAACGATCTCAGCAAAGAGCACTGCTAATGTTGTCCCTATGCGCAGCTGTCCCTGTCTACCGACCCGAGAGATACGGTTTTCCGGAGAGATTACACACGCTCGACGGCATGACCAGGGTACAACGGGCGTGACCGAGCCAAGCCCTCCGCCAGTGATACGCCTTCACGGGCGTCTCTGATAGACCCTGACTTGGGTATGGACATGGTATGGACTCGCTGGGGTTTATAGTGAGCTGCAGAGACGGACATATGTTTGTCTGCTATAGACAATATCCTCCTGTCCCTCCAACCGCTTAGGTTATGGGAAACTGGAGAAACGTCGACGGCGTGACGTGAATGAGCGTACTTGTACAAACACGCTACTACCTACTAAGGAAAATTGATAATAAAAGTCATAATTTATGCAATTTAAATTTTTATTACTTATGAACGTACGCTTCACATATCTGGGTACTAGATAATCACAGAAAAAAATGTGAAACTAAAAAATAATATGTATTTGGTTTAAAAGAAAAAACTCAAACATGTCATTCGCTCCCATTACCTCACCGTTCGGGAAATGGGAGCCGGTAAGAATCCCGTATGTCAAATGGGAGTCATTATGTATAACCAGTCTGAAAAAAAATTAAAGTAATAAATTAGATAAGTTAAAAAGTAATGAGAATAAACAGGAAAGTGTTAAAGAAATATCCAGTGAATATTGCAATGGGATGAGGAGAGCCAAATATTTCTCATTACCCGCGTAACATCGAATTGAAAAAGGAATAAAACATTAAAAACATTTCTATTTATATGGTGATTTCAGGCATTACTTCTAAAATTTGATAGACTTGGTGACATAGCTAGTGTAAATATTATGTAGTATCTATGCATTTTAATGCTTACCTGGGATGATGAAATTTGGCAAGTTAGTAATAAGCGCGGAGCGAAAAACACACAGCCATCTCATACGACTAAACGCGGAGTTCTACGTGGGCGCCCACAGGACTCGAACCTTGGCGAACGTTAACGAAGACATAGGAGTGCCGTTTGCACAAATACGAGCATTGGGAACGTCCAGTTTAACACCGCTCTCATTACCCACGGGCTCCCAATACCCCACGTTCCCCTGAAGCCTCCAATGAGGAGGATTTGGTAGTGGACTTTAAAGTCGACGGCTTAGCGGTGGCAATCGCTAGTTGTGCAATGCGCAACAGGAACTGAGCGTGCCTACAGCTCCGGTAACCATCTGGATCATAGGGAGGCTACTGTACATGCACCCGGGGCGGCTCACCCGCGGCACTAGCCTCTCGAGAACCGGATGAAGTCAAGTGACAGAGGTCTGTGACATACCTGTAAGTGTACACTGGCTGATCTGGGGTCAGAACCTGAACTAACAAGGTTCCTGTGCGCGCACAGGTTATAGTGCCCTTCTCGTAAAACCTCTGGGTCGGTAGGCAGGGTCACTATAATCAAAACTAATGTAGAAAGATATGGGGCTGCTAAGATCGTCGTATTTGATCTTCAACGTTTAGTTTTATTAAAGCTTTGGCACCCTTGATGTAAGCTCTGCTGATTTTATTAAACGACCAGATTTCTGTGATTAAAACAGTTAAAAATGTCAAATTTGAACTCTAACGTTCCGTTTTATTAAACCGTTAGCACACTTATTCATATTAAAGGTGTAGCGATGAGCAAGTATGTAACAACAGGATCTCAGTTCATAAAGTTACAAATAACATTTTATACGTTTAGTGTCATTCAGTTTTAAACTTGAATCATGTCCAATCTAATTCGATGTTAAAGCGCATTCCATGTCAGCTAGCACCTGAATTCTAGGTAAGTAAATAAACCTCCTATTATTCGACCACTAGTTATAACATAGTGCAACTCAACAAAGTAAGAAGTGGAGTATAAAACACTCGTGGTGTCAAATAACCGGTCGTCGACGACGGCTACTAAACAAAGCAGGTATCTGTCTAACCATTTCTCACTCTCACCTTGTCGATCGCACGTCGTTGAAGGCCACAGCAGGTGTCGCATTCACGGTAGACTCTACAACCGTTACAGAGAATAACAAAAAAATAAACATCATATTAACACTAGGTACTAATAATGCGATCCTCTACATAACGATAAGAAACTAATTGGGACTAATCAAAATCAGTGTGAATGTTAGGTCGGCGACCTTTGTTGATAACTGAAGAAGAGAAATCCCAAACAATACGTACACTTGTGAATTGTCTTTCAAAAGCACTGCCGATTCAGCTGCGAAAGGCAAACTGAGCCCCCAGTTGAGGGCTTAGACTTTAAAAGTAGATTTAGTGGGAATGCAATGCGCGACGCGACGGCGGCGGAGTGACCTCACGCCCGCAAATGTGTCTCGCGACACTTGTTTGTGTAGTTATTCGATAGTTATCCCCGCTCTCTCAGCTTTATCACGCGCTGTGATTGCGCTGTTATCGCCGGCCCTGCGATCGTTCAACATCTCAACCACGTGCATATTCCAAGCGGCGTCATCAGTTGTATACCTATTTAAAATTTTACTCGTACGTAGTTAGGATTTAGCCGGTTCTACTTGCAAATATTATGGCTTTAATGGATACGCCATTTCAAATTTTGAAACTGCCTTTATTGCCCATTCTAGACTATTCTTATCTCTGCGTCGCCATTCCTTAACGTAGAGAGCGGCAGTATCCGACTTCGATCTGATTGACGCTGGATTAAGACACGTCTCCCGGCCGGCCGCCCGCCCGGCGCGTGGGTGTTTATCAATCAACCAGTTTATTTATTGCTTGTTTATAGTGTTAATTGATTTGTTCCCGTAGAAGGAAAATAGTGACATACTGGTCCGAAACATTAGGTAATCACAGTTGTGCAACGAAAGCATACGCGCAGAGCAACAGCGAGATACTCGAGGGGAGTAATGCCCGCCTAGTTTCCCGAATGAAGCACTAAAGGTTGACGTGTGCGTGTTTTAAAATATATTTGAATACGTTCAGAGTTCTTCGAAATTATATATGAAATTATATAACGATTTTCGATGTTTTGCCATTAGGCGCACATAAACTATTCTGTATACGGATGCAATATAGGAAACAATATTTTACGCAAATTATTTGACTTAAATATTAAGTAGGATTTAAAAAACCACGGCCATATTCAGATTTTATATGATTAAATTATTCATTCGAATACGAAAACTGAAAACATCTAAAAATTAAGTATCAAGTAAATATTTGGCAGTTTAACACTTGTAATCTTTATTACTAGATTTAGTAATTTGTGTATACTAATTATTGTTAATAAATGGTTACGGTACATTAATAATCACATTTTTTCCATTTTTTGACGATGTACGACAGCGCAAGTACTTACACAGGCGGCGTATCGCTTAACATCAAAGTAAAAATACTGTGGTAGAGTTGTCGTCATAGGGAAAATGTCCAGGCGTAGGCGGCGGCGCTAGCCCATGTATTATATAACGCTCAGCTGCAATCAATACCCTGGCGGAATCTAGAAGGCACGCGATCAAAATGGAATGATTAGAGTATACTTTCCCCAGTGATCGGAAATGATATTGAGAAGCAAGAGCCTGGTTTCCTTCGCTTGCACCTCGAGCGATGTCAGGAAAGACGCGGCGCTCGGCGCCCCATCACACCCTACACACCCATACACCATAGGTACGACCTACCGTCGGTAGGTTCGATTCTCTGTAGAAATTGTTTTGGTACATTTTTGGGGCGATAGTGTCTACTTGAACTTTTGTATACATCTACTTATTTTATTTTACTATCCCAAGTGGTGAGCAAAATATATTTTTTCGTTAAATAAACCCAGAGTGAAGCAAAATATATTTTCGCATTATTATGGAGCGACTTCTTTGGGTTCTCCTGTAAAAATGGGTGTTCCGCAGGGCTCAATACTTGGACATGTCTTATTTCTCATTTATATTAATGATCTACCTACCATTCTTTGTTAGGGACCTTTGCGATATAGTATTGTTTGCTGACGACACATCCTTGATTTTTTAAACAGACAGACATGACGTTAACTGTGACAATATTAATGATATCCTTTCAAAGGTAGTTTATTGGTTTAATATTAATAATTCATTGCTCAATGCCAAGAAGACAGCGTGTTAAATTTGAAATACCAAATGTAAAGTCGACTAGCCCAATCATAGAAATAAATGTAGAAAAGTTAGACCTTGTTAATTAAGCTGTCTTTTTGGGAGTAACCCTTTTTTCCTATATCTATGGAGTGACCTTAGATAGTAAACTCCAATGGTTTCCACATATATCTTCCTTGGTCAGTAGATTAAGCTCTACTGTATGCGCAGTCCGTAGAACACGTGAACTTACCGATGTTGCTACTGCTAGCCTAGTTTACGGGATTCTCATGTGGGGTGAAGCCACAACAATATTTGTAGAAAGATTTGTGAAAAGTTTAAGGAGACTGTATCATGACTCACTTATCACTGTACATTTACTCAAATATTTTATATGCCCGTAAGAATATACATAAATTCGTTAAGAAAGAAGACATCCAAGAAGTTAACCTTAGAACTAAGTCCAAAATCAAGGTACCACGTTTTCGTTTAACTAAGGTAAACGATTCATTCGATTCTTAGCATCTTGACGAGACGGACGTGTATCGAAAGGCTTACTGGTTTTTAATCTATTTATCTATTCCTTTTACGTTACCAACTTACAAGTGCGGTTCGACTAATCAATTGTTCTCGGACCCTCTCGTTTCGTCCTCCGAGGAGTCCGCTTTGCCGTGGACGCCATCTTGACTCTGTCGCGGCTGTCCTGGTTGCTGTTGCGGGTGAGTCGCCTGCTGGCGGCGTTGAGGATCGGACCCTCTCCTACTATCTTGCGCTGGACACCGTTTGACGGCGCCGCCATATTGGATTGTGCTCGTCTGTCCCATTCACGCCTGTTGGAGGTACTGGTCGTCGAGGGACGGCCGTTCTGCTGTCATTGTGCGCCGTCGACTTACTGTCAGCGGGGCGCCACTGGCGTGTGCCGCGCTGGAGGAGCCGAGATTCTACGTGAGTCTTTTCAATTTGTTGCACTGGGTTGGATTTGAACCTGCGGTTCGAAAGCGCGGTTCCAACGTGTATACCGTTCGGCCACGAAGCTTGTAACTGCTACGGCGAAATAACGCGCTACAGTCTACACTCGGTGACGTAGCTGACGCGCAACGCGTGACACGACAGACGTCACGCTACGCGTGACGCGATTCACGTCACGCTACGCATGAATCGATAGACGTCACTAGGCTACGCTGCTACGCTGCTGCATCTATTCACCGGCCGACTACGCATGCACCTTGCCGGTTTGCTTCCAAGCTTGTATCTTAATTTTGTTTGCTGCATATATTATTCACAACCGACTTCCAGTGCTTTCGACAAACTATGCCCAGGGTGCAGCGCTCCCCGCCGAGTACACCGAACAATCCAATGGACGACAGTAATATGTCGGCGGGTTCTGTTAACACGATACCGCGAAAAAAAGTCATAGCCTCTAAGGCTGGGGAGTCTGTGAGTGAGCAATCGTCACCTATCTTGGCGGCGATCGAGGGCCTTCGTAGAGATATGAATGACCGTTTCAATGCGCAGCAGGAGTGTTTCGATCAGTTCAGAACGGCTCTATCGCAACTTCGTACCGATGTCACTACTATAAATAATAAATTTACCCAGTTTAAGAACGAGTTTGATGAAAAATCAAATACAGTTGATTTTCTCGCTGGCTGTCAGGATGAACAGGTGTTAATGAATGCAGAATTTCGTCAGAAATTAAAAAAGATGGAGAACGAAAACACTTCATTACAGAGTACCGTGTCGGAACTCACTTCGAGAGTTGCCGAAATGGAGCAGCACTCTAGAGACTGCAATATTGAAGTACAGTGTGTTCCAGAGAGTAAGAACGAGAATTTGCTCTCTATATTTAGTCAACTTTTGCGCACTGTATCTTGCGAGCTTCCCGACATGACCATCCGCGCTATACACCGTGTGGCTAAACTTAAGCCCCATTCTGAGCGTCCCCGCAACATTGTTGTGAAGATGGTGACACCACAGGTACGAGATTCTGTTCTAGCGGCAGTCATTAAATTTAATAAATCAAAAAATCTGGCCGAAGATAAATTAAATGCACTCCACCTTGGCTTTGCAAACAAGCAGCAACAAATATATGTGTCGGAACATCTGACACTATCTAACAAACAGCTGCACGCCGCTGCCAGAACCACTGCTAAGGAGAAAGGCTACCAATACGTTTGGACCCGCAACGGTCGTATCTTCGTGCGTAAAAATAACGAAAGTCCATCCATTTTAGTTAAAAGTGTAGATTTCTTGAAAACTTTAACTTAGTATATTTTTTCTTTTGCTCGTTAACCATGCTATTATTGTATAAATTATTATAAATGTATTTTAATATATATTACCAAAATGTCAGAGGCCTCAGAACCAAAACAGAGAAATTGTATCTATCAGTTCTTTCAAACAACTATGATATTTTGGTGTTGACCGAATCGTGGCTTAACGAGACTGTCTTTGATAGGGAGTGTTTTGATGACAGATATGACATTTTCAGAAGAGACAGGTATACTACACATAGTAAAAAAAAGGATGGTGGCGGTATCATTGTGGCTGTACTTAAAAAATACAAAGCATTGCGCAGGAGTGGGTGGGAGTCTCAAAATGAAGACATATGGATCGCTTTGAAGGTTTCTAATAAAAATCTTGCCATTTGTGCTACGTATGTACCTCCTCCACCATTGTTGGCTTCGTTGGAGTCCTTTCTAGATAATGTCTCAGATGTCATTCACAATAAGTTGCCTCGCGACACAACTACTCTTGTGTTGGGAGATTTTAATCTTGGTGAGATTGTATGGTCCAGGGACCCTGACTTTAATAGCACATCACTCATACCGTTGTCGTCAAATTCCACCATTAATAACACTTTAATTGATTCCCTAGCATACAATAACCTTTTTCAATGTAACTCTGTGAGAAATGACGGAAATAGAATCCTGGACCTTATTTTATCGAACAGACCTAACTGTGTTATTGTAAACGAGGCCGATCAGCCCCTTGTGCCAATCGATCCTTATCACCCACCATTACTTATAGATTTTCGAATCACGTCGGCCACTACAAATATAAAACCTAAACGATCATCAAACTTGAACTTTCTGGCATGTGACTACACCGCCATATGTAGCGAGCTCATTAACGTTGATTGGTCTAAATTGCATACTTATGGGTCGGATATAGATGAAATGGTCGATAAGTTCTACAACATACTTCTTCCAGTAATCAAGAAGCATACCCCATCCTCCTTTACCCGTGATAGTAAGTACCCAGTATGGTACTCTAGACCGTTGATCAAAGCATTAAAGGAAAAGGCTAAATATCATAGTAAATTTAAAAAATATAACAATCCATTGGACCAGGTTACTTTTAATATGCTTAGAAAGAGGTGTGATAAAATGATTGATGATTGTTACAAAACTTTCAAAAATAATGCGTTACACCACCTTAAAACAAATCCAAAATACTTCTGGAAATTTTCTAAAGGCCGTAAATCTAATGAGTCCGCAATACCCCATACAATGTTTCTGGGTAATTCTTCAGTTACTGGTGGTCAAAGCATATGCAATCTATTCTCGAAACATTTTCAATCCATTTATAGTACTTGTAATCAGCCAATTAGTTTGACTAAATGCACGATCAATGCTTATCATAATGCTTTCCCTCTTAGTGATGTTATTGTAACTGAGGACGAGGTGCTCAGGTATCTGAAATGTCTTGACCATAACAAGGGGCCTGGACATGATTTGATCCCACCACATTTCCTCAGAAACTGTGCCGAAGTACTGTACAAACCACTTAGCACGATCTACAACAAGTCATTGCAACTTGGTATTTTTCCAACCAAGTGGAAAACTGCGCACATCACCCCTATCCACAAATCAGGACGTTTGGAGGACATCGCCAATTACAGACCTATCTCCATTCTATCAACGGCTGGTAAAATCTTAGAATCGCTGGTACAGACTAAAATTTACTCACATGTCAAGCACTTAATTAATACCAATCAGCACGGATTCTTGCCCCATAAATCTACTTCCTCAAATCTAATAGAGTATGTATCTGATTTGTCGGATGCTTTGGATGGGGGTGATGAGGTGCATTCAATATACACTGACTTTAAAAAGGCATTCGATCTCGTGCACCATGATATTCTCCTATACAAGTTGGAACAGATGGGTATTCACGGATCGTTGCTAAGATGGTGTGAGTCTTACGTACGCAATAGATCTCAGTTGGTTTCTGTTTGTGGCTTTAGATCCGATCTGGCATTGGTGTCATCCGGTGTACCCCAAGGTTCTCATGTTGGACCCCTCTTTTTACTTATATTTATAAACGATATCGCTTTCTCAATAACGTCCAAGTTTAAAATGTACGCTGACGACCTAAAGCTATACAGAACTGTTAACTCGCCTTTGGACGCCCAACTACTTCAGAACGATCTCGACAGAATCCATCAGTGGTGTTGTGACAACTGTATGGTCCTAAACACTGATAAATGCTACCATATAAAATTTACTAGACGCCGGAAGCCTTTAGAGGTGACTTATTTCATAGACAATGTACCATTAACAGAAGTTAATAATATTCGAGACTTGGGTGTCGTCATGGACGCTACCCTAAGTTTTAGTAAGCACATTGACTCAGTTATTTCCAAAGCTTCAAGGCTAACCGGTTTTGTGTCAAGGCAAATGAAAATTTTCAATGAACCAACTATATCTATTCTAATTTATAACAGTTTAGTACGTAGTATTTTAGAATATTGCTCCACTGTCTGGAACCCGTGTTATCAAGTTCATTCAAATAGAATTGAAAGTATTCAAAAACGTTTCCTTTATCATTTAACATACAACAATTTTAAGTGTAAACAGCTATTCTCTTATGAGTCACGTCTCTTACACTTCAACATGTCCTCGCTGCAAAAACGCCGAAAAACTCTTGATATGATGTTCTTATTTAAACTTATTCACGGTGTCATAGACGCACCTGACATCCTTCAACGTTTACGTTTCTCCATCCCCCGTCCTGGTAGTCGTCTGCAAAACCGTAAAACATTCTCGCTCCCTGCTTGTAGAACTAACCTCGGTCAACACTGTCCGCTGTATCGCATGTGCTCTTCTTACAACGGTATCAGATTTGAATTTGACATTTTTTCTGGTTCTGTGGTCTCGGCTAGGAATTCAATTAGAAAATGTCTTTTATAGATTTTATTAATTTAATTTAGTGTTAATTATTTTGTAACGTAATGTCTTTATAGTTATTTAATCTGACCCGTCTTGCACGTTGTGTTCACATCTATACTCCATTCACCGAAACGAGTTGGTAGAGCGCTATCCCTCTCG
>NW_020653303.1:0-10285 GCF_003589595.1 Hyposmocoma kahamanoa
ACACGGAACGAATTCGCATTGTTTACTTTACGGCGCCCTCTGCAGGAAAACCTAAGACTGAGCCACCCAATGACGAAGAGTGGTGAAGCTCTATGCTCCTATGTAAGGTCTTGATTTCTAATAAAGAGCAATACCTCTCATGAGAGTAGTGACAGATAAAGCAGGATGGGTAGTTATATACATACAGTATGAAGCCAACATAAACGCCGGAATGTTTAGGGGCCTTTTCAAAATAGATTTAAAAAAATGTTTATATCACTGTGGAAATATAAAAGGGACAAAAGTCTATAGATTAGACCTTCGTTCCTTACGCTCTTTCAGATTTCCACAATTGAACATATCATCAGCAGGAATTAAGAAAACATGTTGAAAACAATCCTGTCATTCTTGTTAAATATTCTATTAAAAAGATTAACTGCGGACACCAACTCGGTAATTGCTTTGCAAATGACAGCTACGGATTGGGCATGCGGTTCAACTGCTTTGGCAGAAATAGTAACTGCCTCAGCCTGCACCCTGCCAGCATTCACTTGCTGCAAGAATGCTTCGCATGCTCGCAGCTCCTCAATGCATAAGAATGCCACCCGGCTCTGTTCCAACGCTCATCAGCTCGCTGTCATCGAAATAATAGATGTGATGTAATAAAGAGTCGGAAAGAATTTGCTCGAATTGAAAGTTACTTTGTTTTTTAATTAATAATTAACAGTGAGAAAGTTACTTTGTTATTGAATTGTATGTTTGAAGTTATTTAGTTACTTTGCGCTAGAGTTGGTGTCCTTTAGGAAGGTTGGAAGGGCCTCTGCCGCAGTCGTTGCCGCCGTCGATGTAGCCCAGATTCTCACCCTGCTTTTCATATAATTCCATACCTGAACAACAATAATAACATTGCATATTATAGTGATATGAGTTCTGGTACAATAACGGCGAGTGATCCACTCACTGTATCCT
Organism: Hyposmocoma kahamanoa; assembly: GCF_003589595.1. Taxonomy (NCBI): domain Eukaryota; kingdom Metazoa; phylum Arthropoda; class Insecta; order Lepidoptera; family Cosmopterigidae; genus Hyposmocoma; species Hyposmocoma kahamanoa. Next base: position 949 of record NW_020653303.1, read on the forward strand.
ATTACCTCTCATTATGACTCACATTTTTGATCGATTGCGGGGCCACAAAATAGCCACACACTCGCACCAAAGGCGTGCTGATAACACGCGCGAACAACGCCGAGCGAAGTCATCCTCAAGCCAAATCTCTGTGCGATTCGAACTCCAGCAAAGATGGAGCTGGCTTACAGTGGTCGTTCGCCGTCCGACCGCATCCACATTGGCTGAAATACGACCATCATTAATTCTACATTACTAACATTTCGAAATTAATAGCAGTTAGCGTACCTATTTGATTGTATAATAAGATGCTATTTTATTAAATAGAATATTAAAACAGGAAAACAATGTGTAGGTACTTGCCTCTGCGTGTTTTATCTACAACAACAACACACTAAATTCAATTAATGTGGTTCAAATCACAACTCATATCTTTGTTTACAATAGAATTTTATGAAATTTCTTTTACACACTTTTTTAATTTTTTTTTTTTTTTTTTTCAAATCACTCTTATAGACTTTTTAACACCCTTGCTCGTAAAGCTGATGTAATTCCACCGGTTTTAAATATGTAAAGCGGGTCATAAAAAACGCGTGTGTTACCAAAGCAAATAGTTAAGTTATAGTCCATACAAATTCCATAACAGTATTATTTGCCATTTCAAATATGGAACTGATCGCCGCCGCACGACTCTAGCTAGTGAGCAGCGCGCTGTTGCTATTCAAATTTCGAACAAATCGCCGCGCGGCGCCAGTCAGTAGGCAGCGCTAGCGCGCTGTTAAAATGGCGGGAAAGCAACAGTGTGCATTCACAGATTGAGTTAATTTAAAAAAAAAAACAGTTTATTTGGTAATTTAAAAACTTGGCTGCATGCTCTAGCGTCTTTGCCAACATTTTCACGCAGCCACGGTAGAAAATAATCCTCGCGCCATTTTTCTCAAATTTTCTTTTCTTTGTACTTGTATTGTGAATATTATTTGCTAAAACACATAACTTTAAATTTTGTTGGACAGCAAAAGGCAGGGTGCTCCTCCGCAAGGACTCGAATGCCAAATACATTTATGTTAAAACAGAACAATGCTTATCTAAACTATCCAATCAGTCATAAACCTATTGGTCTACAGCATTTTTTAAGGCCTAGTTTTTGTAACAAAATACCACTCTACCACACCTCATACGTAACAAAAGCAAATCATATACTAACACCCAGATACACAGACCCTCGATTAACACACCATTTACAAGAAATCACACACACATTAGAAACCCTGCTAAAACTATATATTTTCACCCTCATTAAAACACACCACAAAACTTTGAGTTGTACTAAAAGTTCATCTGTTACTACAAAATCACAATGTAAGCTACATAATGATCGTCATAACATTATTATCACCACATCTTCTACATTGCTACTAATAAACATTACAATGGATGTAGTGACCCACTACATCACTGGATTGACAAGGATTAGGCTAATTAATGGCTACAATACATGAAATTATAAATGACATTGATGACTTTCATACTGCGCACTCATACTACTGTTCGCCGGAGAGCTGTATCAATTACATCACCAATGATCTATCTCTTAAAATTATTCATACAAATATAAGAAGTATAAATAAGAATTTTAACAATTTTATGGCAACATTGGTGACGACCAACATAGATTTTGACGTTATTATATTATCGGAGTGTTGGCTAAAGGTATCAGGCAATCTCCCGCAATTAGACGGATATACTGCACATTCAACCTCAAACAATCTGCTCCAAAATGATGGAGTGGTATTGTATATAAAGACTGTATTAAATAGTCTAATTAGCGAACCACCGATCTGCGACTCAAACTGTCTGATTTGTTGGGTTTGTGACGTTGCCATAGTTGCTGTATATCGCTCCCCGTCTTATGGCAACCTAGATAATTTTTATACGAGTTTAGAAAATATTATTAACACACTTAAATGCCCTAGTGTAGCCCTGATAGGAGATACAAATGTGGACATAAAACCAAACAATAATAATCGCAGCAGTGATGAATACCTAACTTTCATGTCATCTATGGGACTCCTACCAGCACATCTGCTACCTACGCGACTTGGCAATTGTCTAGATCACATTATGTTGAAGACGAAATATAAGGCAACAGTGACAGTTATCCAAACTGAAATTACTGATCATTACCCTACTGTACTGTCGTTAAAATTAAAAAAACAAGACTACAAAAATGTCCCCAATTATATAACAAAATATGACTATTTTGAAATTAAAAAAAGTATAGACAAATTCGATTTTGGTAAAATTATGACGGAGACGGATCCAGAACAAGGAACTCTTTCCTTAATCACAAATATAAAAACGTTAATTGAACAACACAAGACAGTCATTAAAATATCACGTAATCTGCACGAATAGAATACATCCAAAAGAGATTTTTGCGTTACCTACAATATCGAGCCGGTATATTTTTGCCAAACTATGAGACTAGGTATCGCAAATTTCACTTTCTGCCTTTGTACAGACGTAGAGAAATAGCAGATTTGACTTATATTATTAACATAGCAAACGGCACTATTGACTGCCCCGAACTCCTTGAGCGAATAGGACTACGCGCTGGCAAGGTTGCTCTGAGAAATCATATAACCCTTTACGTTCCCATAGTTAGAACCAATTATAGGCAAAATGCATTTATAAGTAGAGCGTCTTGCTCATATAACAACTTATTGAATAAATATAGTGATGTAGACCTATTCAACACTAGTGCAAGTAAGGTAAAACGATTACTTAGTGATTATTTCTTTTCAAGCATTTAGCTGAATTTATAATGTTTTTAATGCTTACTATTCATTGTTTTTTTAAGTCGTCAACTTCCTCTCCACCTACATTGTATCAATCTGTGGAAGCTTTTAATTAGCCCTCAGCATACATGCACTAACCTGTCAGGCATGTACTATATTTAAGCTTTTATTATTGTTACCTAGCTGTAAGTTTTCCGAATAAAAAAAAAAAAGAAAAAAAAGCGTAATAATTAAACCCTGGATTACCCCTGGGATGCTTCGGTGTATACGTAACCGTGACGCCATGCATCTTAGGCTAAAGAGTTCGCCTAAAAACAGTATTTTAAAGACTACTTATTGCAGATACCGCAACTTTTGTAACGATCTTCTAAGGAAGTTGAAAATTTCCTACGAAAAATGCGAGTTAGAAAAGGCCAAGAATAACCCAAAGGAGCTGTGGAATGTAATCAAGACTATCACGAATTCGAAAAAAAAACAAAAGCGACCCCAGAGAACTCCTGAGTATTGCGTGTGACGAGAAGACTGCTGTAAACCGAGTTAACGAATTTTTTGTCAGCGTTGGCAGAAATCTAGCCGCAAAGATTGCTCCCACTCCAGAGCCACCACAACCTGACCACTTTTCAAGCCATAATCATATGAGCAATTCATTTGTCATTCTTCCAATTGATGTGACGGAAGTTAGGAATTTAATCCATGGTCTGCGCAGTGTTTGTGCTGCTGGATGGGATGAGATTCCACCACGGGTGATCAAACAATCCATTGATACTTTGGCTCCAGTGCTGACTCATGTCTTCAACCTCTGTATCACACGTGGTGTCTTCCCCCGATCTCTAAAACATGCAATAGTTCATCCAATTCACAAGGGGGGAAATAAAGGTTTCGTTCCAAATTACAGGCCAATTTCTATCCTCACAGCCCTTTCTAAGATCCTGGAGCGATACCTCAATACCTGCTTAATCAAGTACCTTGAAAAATACAAGTTATTGTCTAATAATCAATATGGGTTCCGAAGCAGCGTCTCTACAGAAGATGCTATATTGAGTTTTGTGTCGAATCTAGTCAACAATATAGACAACAAGCTTAAGTGTCATGGTGTTTTCCTGGATCTCGCCAAGGCCTTCGACACGGTTTCTGTTCCAATCTTACTATCCAAGCTTGAACGTCTGGGTGTACGAGGTCTCGGCCTAAACATCTTTGCCAGCTACTTATCTGAACGCACACAGAGTGTTAAGATTGGCTCTTTGATTAGTGACAAGAATTTAATTTGTTATGGTGTCCCGCAAGGAAGCATACTCGGCCCCACACTGTTTCTGGTATACATGGATCAACTATGTAGCATGTCCCTAAAGAACTGTAACATTTTTGCTTATGCGGATGACACTGCTTTATTGATCTACGGTGATAGCTGGGAATCTGCCAAAAAACACGCAGAAAATGCCCTAAGACGTGTCAAGGAGTGGCTGTCGGGAAACCTAACGATTAACCTAGACAAAACAAAAGTTGTCCAATTTGACATTGCTAAAATTTCAAAACCAAAATTACTTCCTCCTGTCTTAAGAATCCATAATTGTTCCACTATAGACAATAACATCTGTGACTGTAAGCCTCTCGACACCGTACAAACCATAAAGTACCTGGGTGTACACCTAGATGATAGACTTGACTGGCACGTCCAAATTAAATCCCTTTCAACCAGAGTCAGAAGCCTCATTTACCTTTTCAAAAATCTCCGCCACTCAGCTGACCACAAAACCCTCTTCATGGTATATTTAGGACTATGCCAGTCTGTCATTTCATACTGTATCCCGGTATGGGGTGGTGCATCTAAGACCTCTCTTCTAAAATTGGAACGAGCTCAGCGGGCTATCCTCAAAGTTATGACCTTTAAAAAACGAACATTCTCAACAGCAAACCTATACAATGAATGCAAAGTACTTTCAGTAAGACAACTGTTTGTGCTAAGGACGCTTCTACGCAAACACCGGTCACTACCTTATTCTACTGCCACTGCAAACAAACGAAGGGGTGCACAAATGTGTCCTCCATTAAAATGTCGCACCGCATGGGCCAAACAACAATACAATGCTCTAAGCTGTAGCTTATATAATAGAATGAACAAACTAAGTCCGATTTACTCCCTACCGAAACACACACTTAAAAAAGTACTTCAAGAATTACTTTTAACACTAAATTACAATGACATAGAAAATATGTTAAAATGAAGAAAACCACATCATTCCATTCACTCCACACACTTACATCCAAAACACACACTTCAATTAATACACACTACAATAATTACAAGGTAAAACTCTTATTACAGTACACTTATTTCAATACACTTATTTACGTATACTTATTTGCTACTGAAGCTATTCGTGTGTACTATTTAAGCACTCAATGTTGAAGGAATCACTAACTCCTAAGATACAGGATTACCTAGTTTAGGAGTTAGGGAATCACAAATATTGGCATTTCTTTACTATATTTTTATGTTTCTTTTTATGTTGTGCCTTGTAATGCCATTGTATTTCATTTTTCTTTGATCAATAAATTATTATTATTATTATTATTATTATTATTATTATTATTATTATCTAAAAATGACAACTTTCAATAATGAAGATGAGCAATACATCTTCAACTCCACCGGATATACTAACAGAAGCGCGAACCGCATGCGACAGCTTGCTGCCGTCAATATCCAATATTCAAGAAGGAAGGTGGTATCTACATAAGATACATAACCACGTATGAAAATTTCTTGAAGTGGAAAAACATGAAAAATGCCAAGTCATTTTCCGAAAATGTAGTTTTGGCGTATTTTAATGAACTAGCTAGTAAATATAAGCCTAGCTCGTTATGGACAACATATTCTATGCTGAAAAGTACCCTCAAGATGAAAAATGGTGTCGCTATTAATTTATATACAAATCTTTTAGAGAGAGGGTAGTCGCCAAGTAAACTACAAAATTTTTAGCTCTGCATATTTTTTATTTAAAAAATTAGTTAACTTGAATTTATATAATTAATTTATATGCTACATACTAAAGCATAAGTAGTACTACTCGCCAACAGTGTTTCCTTTCCTTTGTCACTCTCCTACATTACAAAAACAACACCACAAAATGGACCAGTCAGAGATGCAATTTAACTTGGACAAAATGGCCAAAATGTTTGAAGAGAAGATGGCAGAGTTCCAAGCAGAGTTAAACCAGGCATCAACCACACGTAAGAATCCAAATAGCATTGCAGCACTTAACATAGAGTTCTTAAACTTCAAAACTTTTGTGTACAACGGCCTCACAGTGCTGCGTGCTGAGATGGAGGCTCTTCATAACAGGGTTGACAGAGTGGAGATGAGATTCCGGCGTAAGATGTTGCTAGTGCATGGCATTCCTGAGCAGCAGAACGAAGACACCTGTGCCGTCGTAGTTTCCACTTTGTCAACAAAGTGTAAAGTTCACAGCCTCTCTGCAAGCAGTATTGCCGCTAGTTATCGGTTGGGTAAGCAGGTTCCCAGAAACACCAATCCGCGGCCCATTGTCGTCAAGTTTACTGATGCAACGGTGCGGTCAGCGGTATGGAAGAACAAAGTTGCACTAAAGGGTACAAAGGTCACTCTCTCCGAATTCCTCACAAAGTCCCGTCATGACGTTTTTGTAGCTGCGAGGCTAAAGTTTGGTGTTACAAATTGCTGGACCTTGGACGGAACGATTCATGTCAAGACACCGGATGGCAGAAGACACAGGTTGGAGACAATGTCTGGATTTCTTGCTATTTCTCCAAGTACCGCGGAAAACAAAATATAGGACCCTCATTTTTAGTTTAAATTTTTCTTCTATTCTCGGGGTACCTACTTAATTTTTAACTTTTTATTAATGCAACTTTTAAGTGGTTCCGTTCGTTCATTAAGTTTTGGTTTACGTCAACTGTCACTAGCATCTTTTTTTGTACAAATTTAACGGCTTTGGCATAAAGCCCTTGTCTAACAGTGATAACGAAAATGTTCGTTCGGAAATGTGACAAATTCTGTGATCCATTTCGATTGTATTGTTACTTTTTATTGTTTTATTTTTCAAACCTAGTACTTATTATTTTGTATTTGTTGTTGTTTTGTTGTTTTTTTTTTATATATTTGTTAATTTTGACATTCTAAGCGATTCTCTTTCACACTGCTGGTGGGTATTATGGATATTTTTGGTTTTATTTTTATATTTTCATCGTGTTCATATTTTCTTTTATTATTATTATTATTATTATTTTTTATATATTATTATTATATTATAACTATATATTGCTGAATTTATATAGGTACATATTTTATTATATTTAATGTTGCAAACTAATGATAATAATGGTAACGATTTTTTGAGTGATGAGTCGGATTTTCTTTCGGCGTCTTCGCATAGTAGTTTTCACAGTTTGTCACAACCGTTAGATGAACTTCTGGAATCTAACTTTTCAACTGTTGCGAAAAATTTTAATGCAGTCCATATAAATGCCCAAAGTATTCCAGCGCATTACACTGATTTGGTGAGCACTTTCTCTAATAGCCAGAACATTAACGCCATCTTGGTTTCGGAAACTTTTTTAAAACCATGTCTCCCTTCTTCTTCCTATTCCCTTCCTGGTTTCCATCTCATTCGTAATGACAGGACTGGCAAGGGTGGCGGAGGAGTTGCTATATATCTTAGGAGTAATCTTCCTTTCAGTATTCTTGACAAATCCCCCTCTCTTTATTCTGAATCTTCGGAACATCTTTTTGTGGAGGTGCTTTTGGGCTATCAGAAGCTCCTTTTGGGAGTTTTTTATAGTCCAAACCTAAATATTGATTATTTCAGTAAATTTGAGACTTTGTTGGAAGATTTGGTACCCACGGTTGATCATACAGTTATTATGGGTGATTTTAACACCTGTCTGTTCAAACACGACTCCCGTTCTACTCGACTTCGCTCAATCGTGGATTCTATTAATCTGAACATTCTTCCGTCTTCCTCAACACATCACTTTCCTGACTGCCAGCCATCTTTGTTGGACCTTGCCATTGTCTCTTCTACTAATCATGTAACTGCTCACGGTCAACTTCCGGCCGAGGCCTTCTCCTATCATGACCTTATTTACCTTTCGTACAGAATCCGTTGTCCTAAGCCTAAACCACGAGTGGTCATGCAGCGCAGTTTCAGGAACTTTGATGAGGAAAGATTTATGCTTGACCTTAACGGTATTGACTGGGACGCTGTACTTAGAGCCCCTACTATAGATCAGAAGATGGAAATTTTCAACTCGATACTAATACAGCTATATGATATACATGCTCCACTCCGTCCTGTTCGATTGAAACATCTTCCTGCCCCTTGGCTCACTGCAGAAATTAGGGCATTGATGAACAAGCGCAATCTTGGTAAGGTGCGATATAGAAACGATCCTTCAGATGAAACCCACCGTAGATTTAAGGAACTTCGCAACCGCTGTAGCAGGGTGTGCAGGGATGCGCAGCGCCGTCACATACATGCCTCGGTTTCTAATGGTGATCCTGCTAAGGTATGGTCTTTCCTAAATTCCCTTGGTATTGGCAAATCAAAATCTCCTACTCCCTTTAATCTTGACCTTAACTCCTTGAACTCGCATTTCACAACGCCTTCCTCTCTTTCTTCTAGTATCAAGCAATCTACGCTACAGTCACTTTCTACCGCCCATGACTCACAACATCCGGTTTTCTCCTTTAGGCCTGTGTCCGAGAGTGAAGTTGAGAAAAACATCTTGGCCATAAAATCCAATGCTGAAGGACTGGATGGAATAAACCGTAGGATGATGTTACATGGTTCTTCTATTCTGGTTCCTATACTTTGCCATATTTTGAACTTTTCTCTTGACACTGGCACTTTCCCGGCATGTTGGCGTCAGGCTGCTGTAGTCCCTGTTCCTAAAACCTCTAATCCATCTCTACCCTCTCATTTTCGTCCTATTTCTATTCTTCCGTTCCTTTCCAAAGTTCTTGAGCGTCTTGTCCATAATCAGATCACAATTTTCATGAACTTCAATAATATCCTTAGCCCTTTCCAGTCTGGTTTCCGCTCGGGGCATAGCACTGTGTCTGCCTTGACCAAGGTGTCTGACGACATTCGCGAAGGTATGTCGTCTCAGCATCTGACAGTATTAGTTCTTTTAGACTTCAGCAACGCCTTCAACACTGTTGACTTCGACATCCTTTTAGCAATGTTAAAATCTATCCTGGTATCAGATTCGGTTGTGGAGTGGTTTCGCCACTATCTCGTTGGGCGAAGGCAATGTGTACGTGTCGATAACAAGCATTCTACCTTCTGTGATGTTACTGCTGGTGTGCCTCAGGGTGGGGTCCTCTCTCCTCTTCTTTTTTCAATATTTATTAACTCCCTTACTCCCTTGCTTTCTTGTCAGTATCATTTGTATGCTGACGATCTTCAGATCTATTCCCGGTCTCCTGTGCATGGTTTAGATAGTTTAATTGCTGAACTTAATGACGACCTTGCGACAATACACAATTGGAGTCGAACCCATGGCCTTACAGTCAATCCCAA
>NW_020653304.1:0-23292 GCF_003589595.1 Hyposmocoma kahamanoa
CAACTGTTTCTATGATTCCATTTAAAAAGGGTTTAAACATCCTTCCTTTCTGTTTTGTGTTCTGATATAGTTTTTTTATCTCATTATCAAAATATTAAAGAACACGTAGAATTTTCTCTGCAAATATTCTCTTTCGACATCTTGAGCTCCTAACTAAAAAAATGTTACAAATTATACCACAATGCTGAAATTATGCTACAAATAGTTAAAGAGCTCAAGTGAAACGTTGCTTAAGGGAGTCACCACTTTCATTAATGCGGAATGAGCTCGAGCCGGTCAGAAAAAGCTTTAATAAAGCAAACGTTCTTAAGATCTCTAAATTAAAGACCTATGCAGATATACACATTATGCGCTACCGCTATGGGTAGCAAAATCCGAGTGGGTATTGGGTATTTTGATTGTTCAAACCTAACCGGATATACCGCTATGGGTAGCGAAAACTTTCTTGATTTTCGCCAGTAAAAGATCACACTGTAACCCAACGTAACGTGTAATCTCAACAAATTCATCATTTCACTATTTCACCGTCATGACTTGCGGGACGTTTGCGGAGGGAATGAATTTGTCGCTGTTACCGCACCGACCGCCCGGTGAAACCACTTCTGCAAAGCAAGCGAAAGGGCACTGCTCACCTGTACGGCTAGCACGAATGGGCGCGAATGCGACGTACACCACAAGATCTCTATGCGAGCAATAATAATAATAGCGTACACACATCGTACGCATCGCGGGTGCCATGGACACACACATAAACAACCACAAATTACCAAACTCACGAGAGAAATAAACATAGGCCATACAAATATTTCTCCCGGCCCGGGAATCGAACCCGGGATCTCTGAGTGGCAGTCCAGCACGAGATTAGAAGTATCTCGCGCTCTAATCTCGTGCTTTTTGTCGCTCTACCTACGAAACTTCACACAAATACGCGGCGGGATACCGCGCAGTATTTTTCGCTAGCCATACCGGTGGCGAACATCGTTTATGTTGGAATAAGCCTTAAGAGCATACACCCGCCTACACGAAACGCACAACGTCGTTGTTGCTCTAATAACATGGACATAAAGCTTTTTCTCACGGGTTTAATGCGATTCCCTGTCGATATGTGTGGTGACAACTTAAAGGTAACAAAGTAACATAAGGAGTGAACCTTACTTAAGGGTCTAACACCCTTGTCAGGGTTGCCTCCACAAACGTGTATTGTACCGATACCTCCTACCACGTAACAAAAAGAGCCCTTATTTTTGTTGCGGACTTTTTTAATTTCATGTCACAACGAAGTCTAACCGGAAAGGTCCTTGAGTCTTTTTGTTGAACAGTGTCTATTTACCATCACTTTCACCACACAAAAGCTTAACTTTGATATGTATATTTCTTAATTACAATTCTTAACATAAATCACAGCTCCACTTAGCAGTACTTTCCAGAATGTATATTATGGTTGCTTATGTAAGCATACACACAAAAACAATGAATTGGTCATTCTAAATTGAAATTGAAATAACATATTTCGTTAAATTTAGTTGATGATTTTTTGTGTTTTCACGAAGAACTTCAACTGTTGTTGTTAAGTATGAACAATTCTCAGTTTACGTGTAATACACGATGTTAAGTTGAGCTATGATAGGGTGTCGTATAAAGGTACATTTCGTGTATCGTGGTAGGTGACAAGAAGTGTACCTTCGTCACTTTTTCAATTCGCGGGCTTCGGGTGTTCATACCGACAGTGTGAAAAATATTACAACAAAGTGATTCCACGATCATTTTATTGTTAACCGTTGCATACATTAGGTATATTAATCTAGCTAATCTTCCAGCAGCAGTGCTCCTTGTAAAAGAGTTCGTTCAGGGAAGTACTGTCATCTTAAATATTTCAGCCGCCAAGCAGTAATGTAAGCATTACTGCATTCCGGTTTTGAAGGGTAAGGGTGCGGGTGAAATTACAGGCACATGGGACTTGTCAACTTACTATGACGGGCGTAGTGGTTGTGACCCTCAAATCTTTGCTATTTAAAACTCTGAGTGAGAGTACAACTGTTATGGACAGTCGTGTCGCTTAAAACAAGGCGCACGACTTGTTCTTCCCGTCACTTAATATTATTAAAAAAACAACTTAATTGAACGATAAATTGATTTTATCATTAAAACAGTGAATATTTTCCGAGATCTTTGTTAAATTCGTTTGTCTTCTATATTATGAATGAAGCTTAAGTGGCAGTGGTGTGATAAAGCAGTGTTAAGGTGGACTTAAAGTGACGGATCAGAAGCCACATAGTTACTACGGCATATTTTGAAATCATTGCACCACTCGCTTCTCCACGGCTAGTTACGATGTATATAAGCTAGATAATTATATTGATATGATAGATAATGGAAAAATACGAGTTCGTAGACAAATAATTACGGACGGAAAATTTAGAGATGTCATTGAAGTATGCTAAATTCAAAAGATCAAAGAACTAGATCCGCGAAGACAAAAAAAAGGAAAAATTTATTACCTGAAATCTATTTAGCTTCAAACCAACATGAATGATAAATAGCTTATTTGTTTTGTTTTCATATTTACTTTGAAAATATCACAAAACGGTTACTGATAGGTCCTTTTTGAAGTTTATTCGTGGATTTATTTTGGTAATATAGTTTTGGGTATAATAGGTATCGGGAACTACGTAATATGTAGCTATTTACTTCAACAATTTGTTTACAAACCTAGTGACTACTATTTTTCTTAGTGTTCGATCTTCGCATCCATATTTTTTATAATACCAAGTGACGGGACGAACAAGTCGTGCGCCTGGTGGTAAGTGACACGCCTATCCATAACAGTTGCAGTGCCACTTAGAGCTTTAAATTGCAACGATGTTAAGGGCACTGCCACTACGATCGTTATCCTGAGACATAAGTACCACATGCCTGTAATTTCACCAGCACCCTTAGTCTTCCAAACCAGAACACCGTAATGGTCGCATTATTGCTTGGCGGCAGAAATAGGTGGCAGTACTTCCCTGGACGAATTCTTTCACAGAGAGCTTTATAAAATTACAAATAAATTAGAACTAACTAGTAGAGTACTAATTTCACTAAAAATAAGTGAATATCTTGGTAAAACATTATAATAGTTACAATCAATATTACAATACTTGTTAGGGCTTTTTCAAACTGTAAACATTCGTTTTAACTCATTTGTTGTAGTATTACCTTAATACACTGTATAACATCGAGTATATGACCAGAAATAGAGACGAAATGTCATTTATTTTGTTAGAAAACTGTTTTGTCCATAGATTTAGTGGATATACTAAATCTATGGTTCTGCCAAATGATAACTGGTGACAACCACGCTCCGTTTGGCCAGCCCGAATTCGAAATATACATTAGTGTTGGGCAAGCAAATATTATATTATCGAAATCGATAGTTCAAGATAATGAAATGAAACATTTCCAACGAAGAAGTGAAAATGATCAAATTGTTAGTTTGACCCTTATACTTAGGACCTATCGATATGGCACTATACCATTACCTGTTTTTTTACACGACTGACTAAACAAAGGAGCGTAATGTTTTCATGGTGAATATATGTAAGGAAATATCGTTTATTGATTCCTCTGTAACTTCTGAATGTTTTAACCGATTTGGAATTGTTTAATATTCTTGGAAGCCATAGTCATTCCGAGTGAGCATGGCATTGCGTATCAAAAAATGTCAAAACACATGTTTGTACTGACAGCATACAAAAAAATTATATAAAAATAATATAATAATATATAAAAAAAGAAATATTTTGTTTACTTTATAAGAGCACAGGGACAGCCGTGGTGTTATTTTTTTAAATTCGATTTTGTTATGCAACAAAGAAGAAATAAAAATAACTAAAATACATTTGTGCCAGATGAGGGATAAGAGAAAAAACTGCCATGTTTAATTAAACAATCGTTAAAAGATCAAACGGCATTTAATATGCTCTAACTAGATACCTAAAAATACATGTACTTATTTAATTAATTTAGGCATCGCAACTACACTATTACAGTTTTAAGATTTAATTGAATAGCTGTATGAAGATTGCATAGTATAGAAATGTACTCTCAAACAAAAACAACTTTCCTGAGCAATAAAAATGAACGATTCACTCATTGACTTACAATCATATGGACGTCGGGTCCGCGCTAAAAAGTGTCCGCACTTGTAAGGCGCTAAAATCGTATACAGAGCGCCAAACTCCGCTTTAGTCTTCATTTGTTCGACTGACAGCGCGATACTGCGATGATATTACAATTTAAATTTCGAATAGGTTGACTTGGGACATTTTTTTCGTGATTTTTGTATTAGACCCGTCGTCCATTTATTTGTAAGTCAATGTGTGACCCCTATTTCATCTCTATTTCTTACAGCGATTTCTTCCAGGCAATCTTATAAAGATAGATTAAATATGAATAAAAGCGGGGGTGTTGATATAAATAATAACACAGACATATAGAAATAATCAAACAACACATTATATTTATAAATATACTTATACATACTCTTATATATAATATAATAATAACATACAAATACATAATATGTTCCTACATACACAATACTTAAAAATACAATCATGTACTGTATAATATTGCATATTTTTATGAGTATAACGTTTACAGCTTCAGATTTAACGACGTGAAGTTGTTTGAAGCCATTCACAATTCTAATAGTTGGCGTCTGGATAGATAGTTACAGGGAAAGCTAGGTTCAATTAGAGGCTAAAAGGAAACGGGTCACGTCCACATAAGCCGAGGCGGCGGGCCTGAGTCATGCGCCGCGCCACCCCTCACTCGTTTGCCAACGCTAAATCTCTAAACGCTAAATAAACATTGCGTAACGCGCATTTGATAAAAATACGTGGTGAACTGAACTACCCGCGTGGCAAGCGTGATAATTGTGGAAAATCTCTCTTCAAAAACTTGTAGTTCAGCAGTGTACCGGCTAATGAGGTGGTAGGAAATAAAAAACGATGTTATAGTTATTACTTTTAAACTTATCCTTTATAATATCTAAACATAACTGTATATACAGCACTGATGAGGCGTTCATATAACTCGATTCCCACCGGCTTGCCTAAAATTTTCCACGTATTATCAAATATTATAAGTATTATAAAGTAATTTACTACATTTTGTGCTCACTTTTAGGTGTAGAATAATTAACCAGTGAAATAGTGTATACTAGTATCTCGTGTGCTAATAATATAATAAGTGCTGTGTTTAAATTATCGCCAAGTTGTTAAGGCAAAAGTGTCTTTTGTTTCGCTCCGGCTTTACTAAAGAAAATTTTCACTCGTCGCCACTGGTTTGAAATAACAAAATGTTGTTAAGTAACAGCAATCTTGCAAGATTATTTCATCGTACTAGCGTCATAAACGACAACTTTTATTTTATCAGATTTATTTTACAACTAACCCTGTATAATTGATCGTGTTTTTATTATTATTATCCTACGACTTATCACACCAATCTCGATTTTTCTTTTACAGGATATAATAATAATATAATTGAAACGGGTTGCGGTTTTAGTGAAAAATCAAATACAAAATTATTCTTACGTTTCTGTGAAAAAAATGTAGGTACTACTGTATAGTATACTCTCCATTATAATTGTTGCGTGACGTTTTTCAAACCTTTTGTCTTAAACAAAAAAACGAAAAACGTCACGCAGTTAAGGTGTACGACCGTTTCCAGTTGAAAACATCATCATTGCTTTTAAAAACAAAACTGTTTTATTTACATTGTTTTTGGTTGTCATGTTGTATACAAAGCGTGGGCACCTAGGGCTTTAAATCAAATAGAAGTGCTTCAAGGGAACATTAGCTAAATAATTTTGAATTTTATACCGTGAATTTGACAGTCAACCAATGAAACTGCCTCCATGGCCGAACGGTTTCCATGCTGGTCTGCCACGCAGAGGTTCCGGGTTCGATTCCCGGGCCACCGGGAGAAACATTTGTATGGTCTACATTTATTTATCTCGTGAATTTGGGTGTAATTTGTAGACATATGTGTGTGCACGGTACAGGTTTTCCCTGGTGCGGGACTATAACAAAAATTACATGTCCCATTGCACGGGTTTTTTCTACGGTTTAGACCAAAGTTCCTGAACATTTTTGTCTGGTAGACAATGTGTGTTTTTTTCTGTTTTGCCTAGATCTCCTTTCAAACTAACAACTTCAATTTATAGACAAGAACATTCACAACAACATGTTCCAAACAAAACGTTATCAATAGTGTTAGTATTTTGTTTTAGTGTTGAATTTTGTCAAAGAGTAGTGGTACCGTGGATCTGCCTACCTACCAATGAGGTAGGCAGGCAGATAATTATCGATAAATATCATTGGTAAATACTCGTTTACCAATGATATTTATCGATAGTTGGGGAATTAAAGTAAAGACCCCTGGCAAAGTCGCTATTAGTTGCGCAATATATTTAATTTTGCTTTGACCCAGAGGCCTTCCGCTTACTATTTATAATTATTATATTACTAAAAAGAAAAACAAATTAAGTAAAAAGAAAATACAGTCGAGTTCTTGAAAATATTGATATTATGTTTTGTACTTTACCTTGCGGAAAGGCAACAATCTTTAGACCACGCAGCCTAGTCTTTTTTTAAATTTATATAATAATATAACATATGCATACGCATATACACTTTAGTTAATTTAGTTTAGTTTAAGTCCAATAGTAATATTAACGACATAAATATATACATATCCAACTATACTATTTAATACATACATATATTCAACATAATAAGATTTATATACCTACTTATAATTTGAGCATACCCACCAACCCACCATATCTAAAATATTTACTAATTATTGCCTTTTAAAATAATTCAAACCCACAGTTCTCTTTATAGATGCAGTGCTAGACGCAAATAAATCAAAGTCATTATCGGTGCTATACTTGTTAAAGGTTTTACAGCTACGTACCATGAATTTTATTTTATTTTTTATTTTTATTGGATAAGGTACAGCAACAGATTACAGATCATAATTTACAACAGACAAAAATCTATTCTACATGAATGGTTATAAACCTGCAACCCAATTAGCTATACACAACACTTTAGTATATATAATAAACAGTAGCACCTAGGAATTAACTATATATATATATATATATATATATATATATATATATATAACAAATAAACAGCACCATTAAGAGATATTACAAAAAAGAATGAAAAATTTACGTAACAAAATTAAGGTGGTAGATTGGAATGTAGAGACTTTCTAAAAACTATGTAACTACTACTATAAAGATCATTATTAGCACAGATGTCATTATAATATCTACACATTCTGTATATCGGATTATTACTCGAGACATTATTAGCAGAGTGTGGAATATGGAATAATTGGGGTATACGCACAGAACGAGTTGGCACCTTCATATATATCATCTGGAGTAAGGTAGCATCTGCACAACCGTTAGCAATCTTGTGAAACATGCATAAATCAGATATTTGTCGTCTTTTTTCAAGACTAATCATGCCAAATTTAGTCAGACGATCGCTGTAGGTTGGTATTTTCTTCCTCAAGCCGTATTTATAGCACATTGCTCTCAGGAATCTTCGCTGCACTGATTCTATTCTATCTTTATGGTTCTGGTAAATCGGAGACCACACAGATGAACAGTACTCTAAAATACTTCTTACCAAAGAGTTGTATAATATAAACCATGATGTCACGTTTTGGAAGGGTTTAGCAACACGAAGGACCAACGAGAGCATTTTATTCGCTCTGCTACATATGTAGTCATAGTGGGATCTGAATGAAAGGGCTGAATCAAAGATTACGCCCAAATCTTTTACATTAAAAACTCTCTTTAATGACGATCCACCAATTCCATAAGTATATACAACTGGGTATCTTTTTTTTTTGTAAAAGTAATTGTGTTACACTTATTATAATTTAAAGACATTCGATTCAGCTTGCACCACTCACTTATGATGTCGATATCATTTTGTAACGCAATACAGTCGTGAATGGTCACAACATCTCTAAAGATCTTAATGTCGTCCGCGTAAGCAAGACAGGGACTATCGATTTTTTTCCACAGATCGTTGATAAAAATTAGGAATAAAAGCGGACCAAGATTAGAACCCTGAGGCACACCTGATATTGGGATGAAGGGGTCAGAATCATAGCTATTTAAAGCCACAAGTTGTGAACGGTTGAGAAGGTAGGAGGCCACCCGACGTAAAAGATTGCCATGAATGCCTAGCTGATGGGCTTTTGTGATGAGGATAGAGTGGTTTACACGATCGAAGACCTTGGCAAAATCTGTATAAATTGCGTCTACTTGATTACCGCGACCAAATGAATCACATATGTATGAAGTGTATACTAGTAAATTTGTCTGTGTAGATTTCCCTGATATAAAACCATGCTGACCTTGGTTAAGTAAAGGATTTATATGGTTGTATATTTGTTCATAAACAATGCCCTCAAATATTTTTGTAAACCAGTTCAATATACAGATAGAACGATAGTTAGTAATGTCATTTTTATTGCCAGACTTATGAATAGGAGTTATTTTGGCTACCTTCCATAAATAAGAGAAAACACCACACTCTAAAGATTTGTTATAAATTTTAGTTAATGGATTAACTAATAGCACTAACTAATAGCAGTAACTAACAGAAGCACAGAGACGGATAAAAACTGGGATAAAAATAATGTATATAACAATGTAACCTTAGTAACTGTTATAATCATAATTATACATATTATTTTATTGTGTAGTCAGAACAGTTTCTCACTCTTGTTTTATTTTCAAAACCTAAAATGTCATTAACTCCAGAGATATTTATTTATATTTATATGTTGGATTTTTTTGCAGATATAAGAGAAACTTTAAGAACCGTTTGGTACATATAACTAATTTTATGATAATTTTGTGGATTGGATCCTTTTTGCTCAACTACGTCCTATTACGTACAGACATCCATCTGCGTCTATCAATCGAATCATTTACGTTGTCTACTTCGCACACTGATACTTCGATAAAAAAAATTAAAATATAATTATGGTATCATTGAGAGGCATTTTTCTTTCCACGATTGCTATTTTTGAATTGTATCAGTGTTAAAGCCGGTGTGCGATTTGTTACAGAAGTTTAAATTGTGATGGTAATTGGAATTCAATTACCATCACCAATTGCCAAATAGATAAAATGTTATATAATGGTGTAAATGAAATGTTAGTATCGTCTAATTAAAACTAGTATAACACATAATTGTACTATTAATAATATGTTAATATGTTTATATATATGATAAGAAGTATAATAAGAAATTTTGTAATAATAATTATTGCTAAGGCTAGAAAAGTAATTAAACCATATTATAAGTTTCTATATTGCTATGCCCTTACAGGGTATTACATGTATACGTAATATAATGTAAAATTTGTATTATTTATATTATGTAAACTGCAATAAATATATTATCATTATCATTGCCATTCAATTGCCTAGTTTCAACTAGCAATTTCCATTTCATTGTCAAATCCGTGACTGAAGATAATGTGACAGTATTCGTGAAACAATAGGAGCAGGTATTTTGTGTACATAAAATATAATTAGAATATACATAAAGGTCCATTAGGTCCTGTGGTTTCGGGAGAATGCCGAGAGACAGACTAGACACGCAATTATGTAGGGCATAGAATTCCTTGAACAGACAATAAGTAAAGCATCTTTTTCCTACAAACATAAAATGAGAAATTTTAAGAAATAAATTAGGGCCTAATTGGATTACAATTGATTGATTAAAACAATTTCAATGTGGAACACCCTAATGAAATTTTTAGTAGCAGTAGAGTTCGTTGAGAAAGTTCACCCAGGGAAGTACTTACTTCAACTTTACCTATTTTTGCCACCTAGTAGTAATGTGAGCATTACTGCGTTCTGGTTTTGAAAGGTAAGGGTGCTGGTGAAATTACAGGTACATGGAACTTGTCAACTTGTCTCTGGGCGACAGACGCAGTAGCAGTGCCCCTCTTATCTTTGTGATTTAAAACTCTGAGTGGGACTACAACTGTTATGGATAGGCGTGTCGCTTACCCCCAGGAGCACAACTTGTTCGTCCCTTTACTTGGTATCATAAAAAATACGCCTGTTTGCCAGCAAATTGTTTATTGCTAATAATTTCATTATAATTATTAATAAATACAAAGATCGAACACTCAGAAAAAATTCTTTCGATCCGACCGGATTCAAACCGACGTCTTCTAGCATACCGTGTCAGATGCTATACCGACTAGGCCACGGAAGGAACCAGCGGACCTCACGAATTTTTCTACGTGCTTGCGTCGTAACTTTGTATTTTTTAAGGTTTTCCAACGACGTTTTAGCCGTAGCGCCATCTATGAGAAATCTATGATATTTCGTCACCTAGTTAGATACCTTTACAGCTACCAGCCCCGGCTAGAGATGTTGCTATTCATTGTATTTAAATTTTTATTGAATTGATATTCAATTATTTTTATGTGAAATTATTCCACTAAATAGTGGAGTAATTTGACAAACTTATCATAATTGTTAATACAAAGATCGAATACTCAGAAAAAATTCCTTCGATCCGGCCGGATTCGAATCGACGTCTTCGAGCATACCGTGCTAGACGCTATACCAATTATGCCACGAAATGAACCATTTCATTATATTTTTCAACATTCTTACAATGAATATCCATGAAGGACTGGATTGGACTCCATTGAGACATACAAATGTTCCTACTACCATTTTGAATGTTATTTTACGTGACTTGAAACACCGTTTGCCCTACTATTGTGGTTTCGTGAATTATGGACACTAATATTCGTCTAATACCATCTAATATTCGTATAATTCTGTAGACGTCAATAACTTACCTAACTTCACTTCTTTATCTAAGAAAGATAGAGTCACATAAATTAGTCTACGCTTCCAGAAAATATGTTAGTGAAAATTCCACACATCCTTCGTATCATAAACCAGAATGCGCAGTTTTTTTTTTCAGACACATACCTATTATTTAATGGACGGGAAAAAACAGACGACTGTTATAATTCTGGTAGTGTAGGGTCTGTTGTCATTCTAGTGCCGTCTAGTCAGGTTTCGAGTCCAATATTAATTAGCTACTGAGTCATTACCAAATATTATACGCCATTATGTCTGAGAATAAGCAACAGCATGAATATATAATAAAGCGTGCTCCGCTTCGTGTGTAACAAATCTCGAATTTAAATTTGCTTAGCAATCAGATTAATTTCACGCCTTATTTTCAACACGTTGATTTAACACTACGTCTATTTTAAGCAAAACAATTAATGTGACGCGTTCGTTCCGTACAATTTTTTTAAAGCCATGTAGTTTCCTATCTTTTTTTATAATATCAAGTGACGGGACGAATAAGACGTGCGCCTGATGGTAAGCTACATGTCCTTATGGACAGACAGAACTTTTAAATCGCAAAGATCTGAGAGGCATTGCCACTGCGCTCGTCACCCTGAGACATAATTTGACAAGTTTAATGTACCTGTAATTGTACTGTAGCACTCTTATCCTTCAAAACTGGAACACAGTAATGCTGACATTACCTACTGATTGGCGGCAGAAATTGGTAAGGTGGCAGTACTTCCCTGGACGACACTTTCACAAAGAGCTCTACCGCTACTAAAATATCTTATATATTTCGAAAATCCTTCACACTATGATCCTGCACACACATGGTTGAGTAAACACGATGTAGCTTACGAACAAAGGAATAGAAACTTGACTCACATTGTAATATTCGTGACGAAAATAACTGTCAGTTTCAATACTGAAATCGTTGACACGGCGTTAATTTGCAACGGCCACTGTTACTTTGAAAACAATTTCATAACAGACAAAGCTCGAAACTAAGTCTCCTCGACGAGTTACCCCGAGACGAATCTATTGTCTTTATTATTATTTTATTAAAGTTATGAAAATGAAGGCAGTCGGTACTTATTCGACATCTTCACCGTTAAAATTGGGCGTTTAATTAAATGGGATCAAAAATACGTACTTTTAACAGAAAGTTTTAAGGTGGTGTTTTTAATTATACGAGTAGATAAGTACTTATGACATTTATGCAAGTTTGTGGTTTACAAAAAAATTATATATATTGAAGCATTCTACACTTTTGAATAGTCGGAGCCTGACATAAGTCCGCACTTAATCTTGTTTTATGACAGTAGTACCAAATTTAACGTGACCCAGTTACAAAATATAAAGAACTTTACGAGGCTTCATACCTGTACAGTGGCATATAGTACTATGAAAGTATATATCGTCAGAGACTGGAACAATAAAGCACAGAATGGCGTTAATAAAGTGCACGCCCCTCGCGCAGTGGAATCGTATAAGCCGAGGTTACCAAGCGCCTTGTTCTTTAAAAAGCACTATGAATTATATGTGAACGCAGAAAAGTCGCAATGGTACAAATAGACTAATATATGACACTAATAGTACGAATGATTACATTTGCGAATAAATAAAAATATATTATCTTAATAAAAACAGTAACGTGAAATATGGCTACAGAACAAGTTAGTCAAACAATAAACAGAATATTTTTTACCAATTTATATAGATATTATTTGTAAACAGTTATTTCACATTTGACATTTCACGATGAACGTCGGCCAGAGACTCTGATACTCGTGTGATAGAAAAATTGTCACTGAGAAATTTCGTAAAGACGCGGCGAATGTCGATCGAAAACAACTGTTGGTATTCTCAGAAATTTACAATAGACATCATTCTACCTTTAGCGTTCGACTTGCATGACAGCCATGTCATGTCCGGCTCGAAGGACCAAATGTAAGGGCAGAATAGCGACTCTATCCTTACAGGATGTTACCTCGTGATCGCGACACGGTCACCGTTGTCACGAGGATGGTTTCGGAGTAGTTGTTGGAATTAAAAATGTTATAAGTTTAAAAGTAAAGTTGTTTCATTATAAACAAAAATGTAAAATAAAGTATTGTAAATGTTTTAAATATGTTAACGTTAAATGTTATTGATGTTTATTGTTTAGGATTTGGTAACTATCTTAAAAATACAGTAAAATGTCATAATACGATTTACCACATCAACAAAATAACTAGAACTAGCACATTAACACATCTTACTACAGCAAAATAAAACTAGAACTAGACCATATCAATGCAGCAAATTAAAGTTCAATGTTGTACGTAACCGTACAACGAGTGGTAAGAGGATGTAGAGATAGGGTGGATCTGTTTGCTTTTGAGAAATACGCATCATGTGTTATATCGATATATGATAAGAACAGAATAAGTACTAATAGAGATTTCAAAATCTTTCGACCTTGCATTTGTATTGATACCGAGACTAAGAATTTTCTAGACAACAGAGATCTTTAGATACTGAGTAACATTTTCTTAGATATTGAAGATGCGACATTATATTTCAATCGAGAAAATGTCGTAACATACAAAAATTATTCCCCAGACGGGGTACATACGTATTATTTTCTTTTAATATCGCTGAAGGGCGCTTCTCGAGGCTAATCCCCGCGGTACGGAGAATCCTCAAACATCAATTCAAATTCTATCTTTGAACATCTAAGCCTTTGTGTACAAAGTTAAGAAAATCTTAACAAAGTTTTCACTCTTATTTTACGAGGAAATCTCCGTCCCTGTAAGTGGATGCTTTTGGCGCAAACTCTATGCTCGGCCTAAAGTACTTTGAAAGATCGAAATAACGGGTTCAAACTAAAAATTCTGCTTTATAATTTTAAGTTACTTTGATACAAGTGTTCTAAAATTGTTGTTTTCGGGTGAATATCAACAAATGCATTCTTGTAAGTTTTGGTGGCGCAACTTTTTTTTTTAGATTTTCCAGTATCCGAGACTCGTTTGCAATAAAATGAAACATTTCATTTACATATACGTGACCGGGACATAACCATTTCCATTAATTTCAGAGATATAAGCAATTAAAAATTTTTCTCGCCACCAATACTTAGAAATGCCACCAAAACGCTTATCGGTTGCACCAGAATTGAATATTGCCACCAAAGTTGGAATATATAAAAAACAAAGACTATTAAGTAAATTTAATTGTGATAAAAATTTGTTTGCCCCTTTAAAACGACGCACAGTTGGAATTTTCTTCTGCTTTTTCTTTTTAATACCATGTGACGGGACGAACGAGTCATGCGCCTGCTGGTAAGCTACACGCTTGTCTATAACAGTGGCAGTGCCACTCAGAGCTTTAAATAAGCAAAGATCTGAGGAGCACTGCCACTGTGCCCGTCACCCTGAGACGTAAGTTGGCAAGTCCCATGTGCCTGTAACTTCACCAGCACCCTTACCCTTCCAAACCTAACTATGCTAACATTACTGCTTGGCGGCAGAAATAGGTAAGGTGGCAGTACTTCCCTGGATTTTAGTGAATGAATTCATTGTTGTTTTAATTGGCAGTTGAAGAACTATGATACACAACGCCATCTCTACGAATGTTTCCTAAAGATAAGTTATAGAAACCCAAATGTTTACCATGAGGACATACGGTAGGTTTCTCCGGACATTAAGGCTTGATGAGGCATCATCATCATTCACAGACTGATTTCACCCACTGCTGGGTATAGGCCTCCCGAAGTTTGTGCCATCCATCACGGTCCCGTGCTAGCCGCATTCATTCACACGCCGCGACGCGCACCATGTCGTCGACCCACCTTGCAACAGGGCGCCCGACGCTTCTTTTGCCCATCCTCGGCCACCAATCAGTCGATGTCTTGTTGGTGGAACAAGACATCGACTGATCATCACCTTGCCTAGCTAGGTGTCCCGCCCATTCCCATTTGAGTTCCATGATCCGAGTTCCAGCATCCTAGACTTTCTTCCATCGTCATATCTCAACGTTCGGAACTCGGTCTACAAGGCTGATGCCGAGCATAGCGCGCTTCATGGCCCTCTGTACAACTCTCAACCTGTATACAGTCTCCTGCGTGAGCGTCCACATCTCGTCACCATACGTCATGGCGGGCAGAACACATTGATTAAACAAGCGGGTCTTCAGATACTGTGGAACCTTACCTGATTTAAGGATGTCACCTAACTTGCTAAACGCAGCCCATCCCAGCTGGAATCTTTTTGAGATCTCTTTAGGCTGATGCTCTTTGCCAAAGAAAAGAACATGTCCGAGACAGACGTACTGATCGACTCTCTCCAGTCTCTCATTTCCCACCGTGACAGTGGTATTTGACGGACTGGAGAGATTCGCCATAATCTTCGTCTTGGACATATTCATCCTTAGGCCAACTCTCAAAGAAGCATCATAAAGTTGTTCCAGCATCCTTTGGAGATCGTCGAAACTTGCAAATAGCACGAGATCGTCCGCGAATCTTAGGTGAGACAAATGGTGTTACACCATTGATGTTAATGCCGCGGTTATCCCATTTAAGGGTTTTTACGACATCTTCAAGTCCTCGCCGGATTGGAACGGGATTGGTTAAATCGTGAACTCGTACCTGCAGAGTGGCTGAACGGTAGAGCTCCCGGGGCACATCCACGTAGCGGGAATCGATGTGGCAGCGATGAAGAGCGTGGAACACGGCCCAATGTTTGATACTGTCAAAAGCCTTCTCATAATCGACGAAGGCCATGACAAGGGGCCGGTTATATTCGAGACATTTCCCCATCAGCTAATTAACCGTGTGGATATGGTCGATGGTTGAGGAGCCGCTCCGAAAGCCAGCCTGCTCAATAGGTTGCGCTTCGTCAAGTTCACTGGTAAGCCAGATGGTCAAAATCTTTGTAAATAGTTATAAATCTGAGAGAGCAAGCTAATCGGCCGATAATTGCTAAGTTTTGCAATGTCGCCTTTTTTGTGGATGGTGGTGACGATGGCAATCTTCCATTGCTCTGGTGTTCGAGCTTCATGAAGAACTTTGTTGAAAAGTTTCACAAGCACTTTTACCACAGGATTTCCTCCTGCTTTGAGTGGCGCCTCGCATGCCGTAGCGAGCAGACGTGTGTTTTATACGGTCGTATCAGCGCTTCGCGCTGTCAGTGTGTGTTACGTATTTTACGATGTCAACGATTGTAAAATGTGGAAGCTGCAACGTTGTAATATGCGAATTACTGGCCTTTGTTCAAAATAAAATACAGGTCATGGATGAAGAGAGTATACGACGTATCTGCACAACTTCTTTCTCGACGGTAGAAGTGACTGAGGCGAAAAAGCTGCTGTGTGATTCCATTCCGAGCAAAGTACGAAGAATCACCAGAAAAGGCGAAGGAAAATCGCAGAGGGATATAGAAGACATCATATGTCTTTTTAAGGAAACTGACCCTGACTTAACCCCTATTTTTGTGGCAAGGGACCTAAATAAACTACCTCCCATCACCTTCGATTATGTGGACGCATCAAAGCTTTTAAGGGATATAAATTTACTACAACGTGATCTAAAGCTGGTGCAGGATGCTTATGTATCTAAACAAGAATATTCAAAACTCAGAATAGAGCTGGATGCTCTCAAATCCGCGTCACTAGTGAATAATTTCAATAATACGTGCAATTTTAACGAAAATCTTAACGTTAACCAAAGACTAAGAGGCGCCTATTTGTTGAACAATTCGGATGTCGATAGTGGCCCCATGGGTATTAATTTTTCCGATATTGGAGAATCTCGCAACCCGGAGGTAGATCTGAAAATCGGCATCCAGCGGACACAGGTAATGGACGCCGCTGTGCCGAGTGTCTGCGATGAATCACCCGCACGGCCGATGCTCGCATCGCCGCCCGCGCCGGAGCCGCGTCAGGCAGTGTGTGACGTAAGCGATCAGCTGAGTGCGCCTGCGAAGAAAACTTGTTTCTCGAGTGCGTTTGTCGCGGAAGCAAATGTTGATAAAGGAAATGAATGGATAACAGTGATCAATAACAAGAAGAAGTCTAAACGTTATGAAAATAAAATAGGATTGGCAACACAATTATCGAATTTTAAATCAGCGAATTTAAAAGTGCCTATATTCCTATCAAATGTGCACAAAGATACTAAACCTGAGGCAATAAGTGACTATGTTTACAAGCAAACGAATGAGAAAATATCTTTAATTGAAATAGCACAACGCAAGGAAAGAGGATATAATGCGTTTAAGATGTTTGTTCCTCGGCATAAACTATACATGTTTCTTGAAGAAAAATTGTGGCCTGAAGGAGTAATATTCCGTCGTTTTATAAATTTCAATTACCAAGTAAAGCACCGTGTCGAGGCTAGCAAACCAGGTCAAAATGAACAGCAACAAAGAGATTGTACCCAGTAACAGCTTTGTTACATTTAACTGTAAATCGGTGAAGAGATCGGTCGAAGGAATTCGTCAGTTATGTAAGACAGCTGACTTAATAGCTCTACAGGAAACGTGGCTCTTTCCGCATGACCTGCCGTACCTTGCGAGTATAGACGCTGTCTTTGGGAGCACCGGGACGTCTGCTGTCGACACTACGGCTGGAATGCTGGTAGGAAGGCCCTATGGTGGGGTTGCGCTGCTTTGGAGAAAAAGTGTGTTTCCCTGTGTATCGATAATACCGTGTTCGAGTGCTCGTATTTGTGCCATTAAAATTCATCTGAATAATCAAAAGTTTATAGTGTGTAGTGTATACATGCCCGTTGACTGTAGTGAAAACTTAGCAGAGTTTACAAATTGTTTGGGTCATTTAAGTGCCATAGTCGAGGCAGGTGAATGTGAGGCTGTGTTTTTATTGGGTGACTACAATGCACACCCAGGTCAGCCGTTTTTTAATGAGTTAAAAATGTTTTGCTCGGAACAGAACTGGATTTGTGACGATGTGAGTAAACTAGACTCTAATTCATTTACGTATGTGAGTGATGTGCATGGGACGGGGAGGTGGTTAGATCACTGTATAGTTACTGAATCAGCGCATAAATTAATAACTAGCACCAGAATTTTATACGATGTATATTGGCCTGATCACCTCCCACTCCTTATTGAATGCAGGCTTAATTGTGTTGTACCTAAGGTCAGTCCTAAGAATACATTTTGCAATGAAGTTAAATGGGGCAATAGAACTGATGAGCAAATAAATCATTATACAGAATTATGCAATAGAAACTTAAAACTTGTAGACTTTCCATCAGATTTTATAAAGTGTAGTTATGGCTACTGTAATGACGTGTGTCATAGAAATGTTATTGATAACTTATATAAGAATATAGTGTCTATTTTATCATCTGCAGCAATTGATACCAACAAAAGAAATGTTTGTAAACAGAAAAAACCTGCCATAATAGGGTGGAACAAGCATGTCAGTGCGGCACACAGAGAGGCCAGGTCCAAGTTTAAGATGTGGGTTGTGTACGGTCGACCGAAACAGGGTTTTGTTTATGATGAGATGGTGGACAGCCGGCGTGTGTTCAAAAGTAGATTAAAGTGGTGCCAAAATCATAATTATCAATTAAAAATGAATATTTTGGCGATTCATCACTCGAAAAACGACTTTGGAAACTTCTGGAAGTCTACGAAGCGGCTTAATACCGGACCTGGTCTCCCAGAGACTGTGGGCGGGGTGAGTGACGTAAAGCTAATTGCTAACCTTTTTAGAGAGCAATTTACGATCTCATCACCGCTGGGACCATCGTCAGTTCTCACGCCCAGTGCTGAGACCAAGCGTGATCCAAATGTAGTTATCAGTGGAATGACAATTGCACGTATCCTAAAAGCTATGTCAACAGGTAAATCTCCGGGTCACGATGGTCTCAGTATTGAGCATCTAAAGTATGCAGGTGTACATCTACCCAGAGTGCTAGCGCTTTTATTTAACGTTTGTATCGCACATTCGTACCTGCCCGGGGACTTGATGAGAACCACAGTGGTTCCTATTGTAAAGAACCGTACGGGTGACCTATCGGACAGATCCAATTACAGGCCAATATCCTTGGCAACGACAATAGCCAAGATATTTGACAGTGTGCTTAATTCGGTATTGGAAGAGCACTGTACGCTCCATCATGGACAGCATGGCTTTACGCGGGGGCTGTCAACGGAGACTGCAATGTTGAGTCTAAAGCACACTGTCAAATACTATACGGACAGGCGTACACCTGTGTACGCCTGTTTCCTGGACCTCAGTAAAGCTTTCGATCTGGTCTCGTATGACATCCTGTGGCGCAAGTTGAAAGATGCGGGACTACCTGATGGCTACACAGACCTGCTAAAATTTTGGTATTGTAATCAGGTGAGCTATGTGAGATGGGATAATGAATTTTCCGAGCCGTACAGGATGGAGTGCGGTGTGAGGCAAGGGGGATTAGCCTCTCCGAAGCTCTTCAACCTGTATGTAGACGCATTGGTCCGGGAGCTCAGCGGCATGCATGTCGGGTGCCACATTGGCAACGTGTGCGTCAACAATATCAGTTATGCGGACGATATGGTCCTACTGGCACCCTCGGTCAGTGCATTAAGAGCGCTTCTCGGAGTCTGTGAAAGTTTCGCTGCCTCACATGGCTTATTGTACAATACCGATAAGTCACAGTTCATGGTCTTTAAGGCTGGTAATAAATGTCCTAACTTTGTACCCCCTATAAGTCTCTATAACGAACCTTTAGAAAGAGTTTATAAATTTAAATACCTTGGACATATTGTGACTGACAGCCTTAGGGACGATGAAGACATTGATAGGGAACGTAGGGCACTGTCGGTTAGGGCGAATATGTTGGCACATAGGTTTAGTAGTTGCACGGATACAGTTAAAATTACACTTTTTAAAGCATACTGTACATCATTCTACGCGTGCAGCTTATGGACCAACTATACCAAAAAGGCCTACAGTGCCCTGCGTGTCCAATATAATAACGCCTTCAGGGCGCTGTTGCGGCTGCCGCGCTTTTGTAGCGCTTCTGCGATGTTTGCGTGGGCGGGCGTAGACAGCTTTGAAGCTATCATGCGCAAAAAAAGCGCATCAATATTATACAGAGTGCGTGGCAGCAGCCACAGCGTGCTGAGGGAGATGGCTGACAGTGGGGACTGTCCACTGATCGGCCACATGCTGAGAAGGACGAGGTCACTTTTAGAAATAAAATACTAACATACTCACTAAGTTTGTACTAACAATTTATGGATCACGGTTGTCTGAAATAAATACTTTTATTATTATTATTATTTGAGTAGTTGGACTGAAACACCATCATCTAATCGTCATCAGATGATGGTGTTGATAAGGCACTGAGTACTAATTTAGAGTTATTACTTTTTCTTCAAATAACCTGAAGAATGAGCCAGTCTTTTTGAACAATTTCGTAATGTACACGTTTAATTTGAATATTATTACCGGTAGCTTTTAACGCCAGATGATCGAATCAATGTCAGTAATGTCATTCCCAAACGACACTGATTGATCTGTAGTTGTCTTTAAAAATCCTCCAACTACATCCGGGGCACCCGCGATTATTGCGAATGTGGCCATGGCAAGGGTGCCCAGGAGTTGAAGGATTATTAAATAGAACTGCAGATCAAAGTGTCATTTGGGAACAACATTACTGATATTGATTCGTTTATCTGGCATTAAAACCTGCCATTGATAAAATTAAAATTAAACCTGTAGAAAATTACGAAATTGTAGAAAAGACTGGCCTTTTCCTGGTAACATGAATTTTCTTCAGGTTGTAAATAAATTTTATTGAATGTCAAGATGTTTCACCACTATGATATTCAATTATTTTTTGTGAAATTACTCCACTAGTTAGTTATAATTGTACCGAGTGTTATTTCTTCAGGTTATTTGGAAAAAGTAACAACTATAAATTAGCATTCTGTGCCTTATTTTGCATCAAGTCTCAATGTCTCGATAAACCCAACGACTATTTTATACAATGAAACAGAAAGTGGACACACTAGCAAAACTGAAAATCGGGACATTAATATTTTTTATTAATTATTATTGTACAATGAATTTTCTGAAATTCTTGCCCTAAACTCATTTTACGTCTAATTAAACTATAAAAAATAAATCATTAATATTTCTTCACTTTACACCTGGTTTCTCAGCCTGGACTCGCAAAATGTACGCATGAGATATTCACCCTTTCCTAGAGTAATGAAATGCAATTAACCTTTATGAAAAAAACACCTAAGAAGATCTTTTGATCCAGTAATCGAAGTGTAAAACGAAATTTTTATAATCAATGAAATTCGAATGGCTTTGGCGTTGCGTGCAAATGTTAGGAAGCGTACAAATCTGGCGAATGCGTTTATATTTGTAATTATGTTTGAAATAAAAAAAAAAACCTGTTCAAACGTATACATGTATCAGTAAATAAGCTTTATCTTCGTACGATCATCGTACAGTAAACAGCACATCAAGTTACACACTTTTGTTCGAATATCGCATTCAGTGCAACGCAACAAGGTCCGTCAATGTGTTGCATGATGTGTTGCCGTCTGTATGTTTTATGATTTTTTTTATAGTCATATTTATATAATATACAGTTTATTGCAATAGAATTGAAAATAGTTATTACATTTAATGATTTTTTTAAATTTTAGTAGCAATAGAGCACATCTTGAAATAGTTCGCCCAGGGAAGCACTGCCGCCTTACCTAGTTCTGCCGCCAAGTAGTAATGTGATTACTGCGTTCCGGTTTTAAAAGGTAAGGTAAGGGTGCTGGTGAAATTACAGGCACATAGTACTTTTCAACTTAATTTATGTTTCAGGATGACGAGCGCAGTGGCACTGAAAGCACAGCTTCGGAGTGTCTCTGTTATTCGAGCGACTCTGCGAACGATGAAATCGGCGAGAGCGGCAGCGTGACGTAGATCGACTGCGCATGCGTGGCAGCGCAGTAAGCGTAGCTACCTGTCGCGTCAGATCGGCGATGATCTGACGTAGCTCGTTGATCTCGGTAGCGATGGAAGGCGTGGATGTCAATGTTGATGAGGTGGATGGCATCGTGAGTTGATGAATGTGAGGTTGCTGGATGACTTCATTGATGTTGTCGGCAAGTTGCGAATTTCTCTAACTGACAATCTGTCTGAGAAGCAATGATGGCTTGAATGTTGTTAGGAAGTCTGTTTGCCCAGAGGGATCGCACAAATTCGTCAGGTACCCGAGGTCCAGCAAGGTTTTGTAGATGCCGTAAGAACTACGAGGGTTTGCGATCGCTTAGTTCTTCGTGAGGTAACAGTTGACGTAACTTCTGTTCTTGCGACACTGACAGTCGTTTGATCAGTTCAGATTTCATTTTTTGATATTTGGTGCCATCAGTTCGGGTTCACAACTATATCTTTCACCTCGGATACATATTTCACGTCTGAGTTGGCGATTACATGATAAAATTTTGTGGAATCGACTGTAATATTTGCGATTGCCTCTCGAGTTGATTAAACCATAAAGCGGGCTCTTCTGCCCAAAAGGATAGTAGTCTAGGCTCTACTCTATGAGTAGAATCACTGGCTGAGTGAATATAGTTTTGTAATTAGAATGTGTTTTGAAAAATGAAATAAGAAAAGAATAGAACATCTTGAGAGTTCGAGATGTAACCTGAAATAGAAAATATGTGAAAGAATACAATAAACCAAGTTTTGAAGATTATTCCAGTTTATATTTATAAAAGTACCTCTCGCTACGCAACACGAGCTACGCCTCAGTTTACAAATTGTGCAATTCACCGGGATTCAATTCAACAAATGAGGGAAGTACGAATCCCGATGTGAAAATTTTTTATATTTTTATTTTGAAAATTCTGCCAATGGAAGAGATATAATATAACTCAAGCCTGCAAATGATGGACGCAAGCTTACGAATGATGAAAGGATTCCGATGTAGAAAAGTCCTTCGTGAAATATTTTTATATGTTTTTACGACACAACTTCCAGGAAAGCGTACATAAATAAGGTCGTAATTTATATTTGTATATTTAATATTAATTTATAATTGATGCCAGTAAGAAGTGCGAGAAGAGACTATGTATTGTGTGTCGGCAGAAAGATTTAATGGATTCAACGACGTAGACAAGTTTTGAATCAATTTGAGGCCTTTAGTGTATTAAATAATTGGTCTGATGTGCATAAGAGATACGTGTTTGCATTGTATTTGGAGGGGCCAGCTCTACAATGGTATAAAACGTATTTTTCTTCATACACGACGTATGATGCAATTGCACAGAAGCTAAGAGAGGAATTTTCCTCACAAATAGATTACGCCTGAGAATTTTATTATAGGCGACAGGGACCTAATGAATCGCTGATAAGTT
>NW_020653305.1:0-11800 GCF_003589595.1 Hyposmocoma kahamanoa
TTTTGAAGGGTAAGTAAGGGTGCTGGTGAAATTACAGGCACATGGGAATTGTCAACTTATTTCTCAGGGTGACGGGCGCAGTGGCAGTGCCCCTCATCAGATCTTTGCAATTTAAAGCTCTGAGTGGCAGTGCAACTGTTCTGGACAGACGTGTTACTTAATACCAGGTGCACGACTTATTCGTCTTGTCACTTAATATAATATACAAATATAAAGCACGTACAAAACAGCTCTTAGGTAAGTAAAGAACATTATCATTAACGTAAACATCGACATTCGACACATATACAAAAGCATTTGAAGTTCTGTAACGAAATTATAGTTGAATAAACGAAAATTTAGTGAAGTAAATTACACTTAATTACATACTCTGGATTACGTTCTAAAGTTAATTAACTTAACGCTTTCTAAAAAGTTAAATACGTTTATTATACTAGTCAAATACGAATGTTTATTACCTAGATAATATTATACTCAGATTCAGATAAAAGTAAGTCTCAATTCGTACATTGTGGATCCGTCATCATAAATCTTTTATTACAATAAATTTATTACACTGGTTGAAGTAAAATTAAAAACAAAATACTTTTAGAGATTTACATATATAGAAGTAGAAATGTAAGTAGCTATTTTAAGAGAGATGTCCAAACTATTCCAAACGGAGTATAATTCGCTCAGTAATATTACACAGCCAACAAAGGCATGGCACGCTACGTGGAGCGCGCGTCAGTGGCGGCGGCGCGCGGCGTGTGCGCATCCAAAATGGCCGCCGTTTCCGGGAAACGTTGCGAGGTCGCGCAGCCCGACGCGTCTGACGATCGCGTCCACGCAACCGCCATCTAGTCCGGGGATAATGTTGATAAATGACATGCGATTCCGTTACAGGCAGAGCATTACAATGAACTTTAAACTCTTTGAATAAATGAAATTTACTTTATTGCAATTTAATCACGACTATTCACGTATTTATTTATTATGAAATATAGTTTTATAATACAAAAAGATTGCTAAATAATAGCTCGTTGCACGTTACACTTAAGTCAGATAAAATTGTACCGTATGTAAAAATGGATAAAACTATTTTTAACCGCCCTAAAAAAATAAGGAGGTTCTCAATTCGATTGTATTTTTTAACCGACTTCAAAAAAAAAAGGAAGACGTTATACGTTCGGCGGTATGTATGTTTTCAGATATCTTCGTCAATTGTGGACCGATTAGAAAAATTCTTTTTTTGCTTGAAAGGATGCACTCTCGTGGTGGTCCCATTGTCACCAAGTCAGAATCTGATGAGGGGATCCCATAAAAATCCAAGAAAATCCTCAAATTTTACAGGCATGTCCGTGTATTCACCAATTTCTCCATCAATTGCGGACCGACTTTGAAAATTTTTCTTTTGTTTGAAAGGGTATAATCTCGAGGTGGTCCCTGATCCCTGATGCTGTTCTGGGTTGGTTTCGGCTATCACGAATTACTAATTATTGTCTGCAAATAAAAGTCGACTTCTCACTTGACACAAAACATTTAATTAACAAAACACCGTTACCACGACGACCAGAAAGTCTTGGCTTGCCTTTTCCAATGGAGAAACAGTACAAAAAAAAAGAAAATATAAAATGTACAGACGAGTCCGTAACAGTCCCACTGTCACCAAGATGTCAGAATGTGATGAGAGTGTCGCATGGAAATCGAAAAAAGCCGATAAGTAAACTTTTGAGATATGTATATTACACGATTACACCCGGCATTTGTGAATCGATTTTGATGGTTTTTTTTGTAGTTTCGCCTAATTTCTGTTGACCGATATTTATAAAACTTGGCAAATGGATGTAATTTCATTAAAAAAGCTGATTATTTTTATTAAAAAAGATCTTGTTTACTTATTTAGTTTTTTTTAACATCTTGGCCTCTTTACAGCTTCCATAGTCCCCATTAAACTCCATATGACGCTTTCAAGACTAAAGTGTAAAAACCTTGCGTGCTGATACACGATAAATCACAATACCTATGTATATATTTTTAAACAATTTTCGTATGCAGTGTTGTTTACTTATGTACTTTGATATCGTAACCTCAATAATAAATGGCGAGAGTAATGAAAAGCAATTTTTGGGGAAACTGCAAAAACGAATTTAAAAAACCTAGGTGGTACTATTTTTAGAATACCAAGGGACGAACAAGACGTGCGTCTGGTGGTACGCGACACCTATCCACAACAATTGCAGTGCCACTCAGAGCTTTAAATCGCAAAGATCATAGGGCCACTGCGCCCGAAGATCTTTTGTTACAATTACTGCGGAACACAGTAATTGTAACGTTACACGTTGATTTTAAAACTTAAACTATTTCGAATATCTTAAAACAGAATTATTGTAACAAATATTTACTCAATTATTGAAATATAAATTTAAAATATGCATATATTACTATTTAAACATTTATAATATGATTTTAACTTATACTAATTATATTTACAAATTAATTCTAACATTTACACAATTAATTACTGCCTCCGTGGCCGAACGGTTACCATGCCGGACTGCCACGCAGAGGTCCCAGGTTCGATTCCCGGGCCGGGCGAAATATTTGTATGACCTACATTTATTTCTCTCGTGAGTTTGGGTGTAATATGTGGTTGTCTATGTGTGTGTCCATGGCACCCGCGACACAGGGTTTTCCTAGTGCGGGGCTATGTTGAGTGTGTGCGTTATTATTATTATTATTATTATTATTATTAATTAAATCTATTTTAATATAATAAAATATCATTTATACTTATCAATAAGATATGTAAATAAATAAGATATGTTATTTATTTACACATCGGTCTCAATTTAATAGTAGCACTAATCATTTTAACGTTAATATTTCTGCGCCTGAGTGTCCTCGCGGCAGAAACAGGTAAGGTGGCAGTACTTCCCTGGACAAACTCTTTCACAAGGAGCTCTACTGCTACTAAATATTAATATTATGGCTAGTACTGTCAAGTACACATCAAACTTGACAATGACAATATACGTTAGTTTCATTTTTTAATGACCGCGGTGATTATACGGTTTGTACTGTGGGCACTAGATGCGGAGGGCCCGGATTCGATACTTGGTGGGATCAGTTTGGGGAGATGGAACTTTTTTTTAATTTTTATTGAATTGATATTCAGTTTAGATATTATAGTAGTAGTGATAGTTAGTTTGTTATAGTTATTAATACAAAGATCGAACACTCAGAAAAAATTCCTTCGATCTGGCCGGATTCGAACCGACGCTTCTAGCTTACCGTGCAAGACGCTATACCAACTAATGCACGGAACGAACCAGCGGACCTCATGAATTTTTCCATGTGCTTGCGTCGTGTCTTTGTATTTGGTTTTTCAACGACTTTTTAGCCGTAGCGCCATCTATGAGAAATCTATGAAAGATTTATCACTCAGTTAGTACCTTTACAGCTATCAGTCCTGGCGAGAGATGTCGCTATTCACTGTATTTTAAATTTTTATTGAATTGATACTCTTTTTTTTATGTGAAATTACTCCACTAGTTTGCTATAATTATTAATACAAAGATCGAACATTCAGGAAAAATTCCTTCGATTCGGCCGGATTCGAACCGACGTCTAGCATACCGTGCCAGACGCTATACCAACTAAGCCACGGAACGAACCAGCGGACCTCACGAATTTTTCCATGTGCTTGCGTCGTGTTATTGTATTTGGTTTTTCAACGACTTTTTAATCGTAGCGCCATCTATGAGATTAACTTTTCTGAATTGCTGGCAACCGTTAGTTGCGTAGAGCGCGACGGGAAGTGAGCGCGCCTACAGCTCCGGTACCTATCTGGAAAATGAGGAGGGTACTGTCCTTGCATCCTTCAATTCATGCCTTCTGAGAACCGACTGAAGTCCGTGCAAACGGGCTGACCTGATTA
Source organism: Hyposmocoma kahamanoa (assembly GCF_003589595.1). Classification (NCBI taxonomy): domain Eukaryota; kingdom Metazoa; phylum Arthropoda; class Insecta; order Lepidoptera; family Cosmopterigidae; genus Hyposmocoma; species Hyposmocoma kahamanoa. Next base: position 3,920 of record NW_020653305.1, read on the forward strand.
GATGGTCCCTGTGCGGACTTGCCCGCACAGGTCATAGTTCCCTTCCCGCATAACCAAGAGGTTGATGGGGAGGGTCACTATAAACTAAGCTTATGTAGAAAGATATGGAATGTTCTGAATTAATACTGATAGCATGTTCTTGGAGTGAATCTATAGCTCTGATACTCGTAAACAGGGAATTTCCTAGACTGAGACCGAATAAGTGCTATTACTGGGATAGCTGCCTCCGTGTCCGATCGATTACTATACTGGTCTGCCACGCAGAGGTCCCAAGTTCTATAACGGGGTGGGAGTAATATGTGGCCTACATTTATTTCTCTCGTGAGTTTGGGTGTAATTTGTGGTGGTCTATGTGTGTGTCCATGGCACCCGCGACCAGGGTTTCCCAATGCGGGCTATGAGTGTGTGCGTTATTATTATTATATACTATATAGTTGCCTGGTACAGATGGCAGCACATCAAACTATACATTGACGGATCTTTCGTTGCGTTGGAGGCGATATTCCAGCAAAAGTATATAAGACTGATTGGACAGTATTACTATCCCGAGCGTAACTTTTTTTAATATAGTTTGTCACTTTCCCAAAAATGACACTTTTCAAGTCCGATAAGTAATGTATAATAATATGTACAAAGAGGAATGTTACAAAGTCACGCGTCCATAATAAGAAAATTTGATAATATTGTTGCTGTCTCTATAGGTCGAGAGACAAACACAAGTGCGTGGGCGAGATAGCACTCGTTTTAAGCGTTTGTACGAGACGTTTTTATACTTTGTAGTTTTTTATTTATAATATACAAAATTTTAAATAACAAAATTGATTGTCTGCAATTGACTTTGACAATTGACAAAATTGATTGTCTGAAATGTTCAAATTTACCCTTCAGCGTAGATGCCCTCGTCATAAGATTGCTGCTCTTCTGTCGCCACCACTTAGAAGAAGTAAAGTGGGTCTTAACTCACCTGTATGCCGTCTGTCGAGATTACACAATAAGCACAATGTCACAGTGGTTCTCGGACTCTCTAACCGGTCTCCGTAGACCAATAATTAACACTTACTAACTACGCTCCACTAACTACGCTTCTACAATAACATTCCGATTAATATTCAAAATTTGCCATTTGCGAGGTTTAAATCTATTGTGAAACAAAAGCTTTATATTAAAGGTTTATTATACAACTTCTGCGTACTTGGAAGATAAAAATCCGTGGCAGTGACCCGTTTAGCTCATGGAGGTAGTCTCGATCTAAGATGTTTATATTAACTATTGTAATGATAAAAGTATTTTTTTATACAAATTTGACCTACATCTCAACTGATGGAAAGTGACGATGAGGTCGACGATGCAGCATGCACACCTAAATAATGCCTATTCACACCCTCAGATCTTCGGGATTTAAAGCTTTAAGTGGCACTGCAAGTGATATATAATAAAAAAAAACAAAGAAGGAAAAATAATGACGTCATAATCGTAATGAAACCTGCACGTCGAAGAAGGTTCACAACCCCAATTCTCTTCAACCCGCATTAATACAAACAATAAAACCTATTGTGCTTACCTACCCGTGACCAGCAGTGGCAAGTAGGTACAATGGGTTGACGATAATTATTATTAATAGTAATGTGCTAGACAAGAACACCAATAGCCTGTTTTCACAACAGGGAATTCCCTCTGGGACATTTCCCAGAACACCCAGATGAGAACCAATTTACAAAAAATCATTTTCAAAATTAGTCCACTGGGAATTGAACCCAGGACTTTCGCATTCAGCGCTCAGACTGCAAACATTCGGGCCACGGAGGTCGTAATTTGAACGTTTTATTTCTAAAATACCAAGTGGCGGGACGAACAGTCGAGTGTCTGGTGGTAAGCGACACGCCTATCCATAACAGTTGCATTGCCACTTGTAATATGAGTACCAGAGCAACGGAATTCAATCTGGGGCACTTACCAGAAGACCCAGATCAGAACCAATTTAGAAAGATTCATTTCCAAAATTACTTCACTGGCAATTGAACCCAGGTCTTTCGCATTCAGCGCTCGCAGCGTAACAGTCGGGCCACCGACGTCATCTGTCAATTTGAACTGTGACTGTTTCTTAAGTTAATACTCATTTCAAGTAATTTCAGAACATATCAACATGAATTACTTATTACGCGGTAATGTGATCATTATTGCGTTCCGGTTTTGAAGGGTAAGGGTGCTGGTGAAATTACAGACGTGTGGGACTTGTCAACTTATATCTCAGGGTGGCTGGCGCCGTGGTAGTGTCCCTCAGCTCTTCGCCGGCACTGCAGCTGCTACGGACATGCGTGTCGTTTACCACCAGGGGCATGACTTGTTTGTCCCTTCACGTGGTATCATTAAAAACATCTAATCTAAGCTGTTGTACTTTCCATACAGATGTACACTTCGTTATCAACATGTATGTTATAATGTAAAATAAACCATGAAGTTAACGCTAACGGGCAACTGTTAACGAGTGGTCGTTAAGTTACATTACAACGACAGTCGTGTATGCAATTTGTGGTCGTACAAGCGTGATTCGCTATTGTTACAATGTCTCACAACGAATTCGACATGTCATCATCATCATTACCAGCCGCAAGACGTCCAATGCTGAGCATAGGCCTCCTCCAAAGATTACCAAACTGGTTGATCGGACGCGACATGCATCTATCGGTTACCCGCCGCCCTGACCCAGGTCATTCGTCCGTCTAGTAGGGCGCCATCCCAATGAGCGCCTTTCGATTCGTGGTCTCCATTCGAGAAGCTTTCTGCCCCAACGGCCAACGGAATTAACATGTATTTAAATTTATTTATTTTTTGTTTTCTTTTCAGCCTGTCTTTTAATTGTTATTAAATATTGGCAAATCGACCTATATATAAGGGCCAAAGCGCAAAATCACAATTTAACAGGAGAGGCTTCCTAACTTTCAATCTGGTATATTTCAAGAATTCCTCGTATTTCGAGGTTTTCTTTGAATATGTTTTATTTTGCTTTAACGCTACCTTATAGATTGTAATGAAATGAAGCATTTCCCACAAAAAAGTGAAAATGATCAAATTGTTAGTTTGGCCCTTACGACCCAACGAAATGTGCTTTGAAGTTTAAATGAGTATTATTGCTCGCAGGGTCCAGGATTCATTTCTTCAACACTGGACCAAACTTCGTGTAAAACCCAGTATATATTTATAAGTTGTAATTACCAACATCAGTGTGTAAGTTTTTTTCTTTGGTATACTAACCAATATGGATGAATAATCCGTAATAAAGTATTTGAATTGGATAGAATTAAAATAAATGTTGTCGTTAATGTCGTTATCGTCACGCGATATAAATCCAAAGTGTAGCGATGTAATCGCGCGTTTGTATCGATGCAAAAAAAATTGCGCGCGTGTGTAAAGGTAGACGATTAGCCACTGGATCGCTACCGCGTTTGCATCGCTGCTTAAAGCCGTCGTGTGAAACCGCTCTTAGATTGAAAGCCTCGACTATCTATGCGATATTATATATTTTATTTTAACTAATTTTTGTTAAAGCAAAACTTGTTTAAACACGTATTTTATTGCAGTAATGTAGCATCCAATGTTTACATTACTGCGTTCCGGTTTTGAAAGGCAAATGGAACTTGTCAACTTATGACCCAGAGTGATGGACACAGTGGCAGTGCCTCTCAGATCTTTGCGATTGCAACTGTTATGGGTAGATGTGTCGCTTGGTGCTGAATCAGCAGATTTTTTATTATTTTTTTATTTACGGCACAATAATAGACATCAGACACAAACCATGTAGGACAAAACACTTCAAAATTAATACAGTCGCAATCGCATGTCGCAAAAGTGCCCAATTATAACTGTGCTCAACATTAAAAGGACGCTAAATCAATTATCAGTAAAAAGTTATTCACCTAAGAATAACGCATGAAGTGACCTCTCAAAAAAAGGTACATACCGCAGTTAAAGGTATCAAGATTTGTATATATTTTGTTGGGTATTAACCCACACATCCTGTATAAAGGATTATTTTGTGATACATTATTTTTGGTAAGGGGTATGCTGAATAATCGTTGATTACGCACAGATCGAGTCGGCACTCTGACCAGCAACATCTCTAGTAAGCCACGACTCGTTACATAAACAGACTCGAGAACTAATATCGAACTCGAGCCTATTCGGAATGTCATTAGCCTCGTAATACATCGAGAAGTGGAGTCGCTGTCTTTATGAGTCTAGTCTTGTGAATTGGAGTTCTAAAATGTAGACTCCCGGTCACGAGTTTTTTACAACACTGGTGGAAGCGCAAGGGATTCCTAATTTTTGTAGATGATATCACCTGACACTTACTCACAATAAGTGACTTGATTGACGACACACCAACTAGCAGCAATGTCCAAATTTTTTAGTAGACGCACGCAAACTTCAATTCTTACAACTCGTTGGCGTATGCAAGACATTCACACTGGATCTTACGAATTTATTTTGTGTTAGTTACAGACTTTGATTGGGTTTAACTGTCTTTTTCCGCCCCCTGCGCACCAGTGAGAAACTTATGAATTTACTTCATTATTTGAATAATTGTGTTTCAGATTATCTCAACATCGTGTTAGTAACAATTATAACCTTTTGACGTAGTAAACACACACATTTTAATCAATCCTTTCAGGTTGACATATGAAAGGCCTCCCATGCTTACACAAATGGGTCATCGACCCTCTCCGCAACATTGGCCCGGAGGCCATTGTTGCCTAGTTATGTGTGTGTTCAATAATTGTCCAATCGTAATTTTTTTGTGCGTTGCGATTTCTCTGAACTTGTTGTCTGAATTAAATTTTAATTTAGGAAATGAAACTATTTTTCCGGATTTAAATCGCGTATATTTGTTTTTGTCCGGATTTAAATCGCGTATATTTGTTTTTTCAAACAAACCGACGTTTCGGGCCCTTTACAGGTCCCATGGTCACGGTTGACTGAGGTGATACAGTCTTCAACCAGTTATGTCTAATATTAATGCAAACCACCCTATTTTTTCACTATAGTTACAATAGTTAATAATTAAATACCTTATTTTTAATTTTACAAAGAAAACATTCCAATTTACGCTACATTAAGTTTTACAAATTATTTTATTGAATGAATTTTTATTAAGTTTAATTTATTATTAATTATTAATAGAAATTAGAATAAACTAAAATATATTAATTAGTACTGCAGTCTTATGTCTGTTTGGGATTTTTCATTAGAGGAAATACTGGATCCCAAACTGGTGGTACGGAGAAACCATCTTCCCTGTTGAAATTAGGATGTTTTTTAATTTCAATGGCCTCTCGCAGCATCCTGGGCAGATAACGGACTTCTTTTGCAAGGACCTGGGGTTTGTCAAACTTCATTGAATGTGTAGGTTTATCCATGACATGCTCGCAGACTGCAGACTTGTTTACGCGACGGTGTTTGACATCAGCTATATGTTCTTTGACGCGGGTACAAATACTTCGCTTTGTTTGTCCAATATAAGAGAGACCGCACTCACAGTCAAGCTTGTAAACTCCTGCATCCTGTAAGGGGATGTTACATTTCACGGGTCTCAGGAACTGAGAAATCTTCCTCAGGGGCTTGAAATAGGTCTTGATAGATGCACGCCCGAGGACTCTTCCGATCTTGTCTGTAACACCTCTCACGTAAGGTAAGATGGCAGGTCTTCGCTCGACTGTTGGTGGTTTCACACGGGGTCTGCGGCATTGGCGTGGAATCCTCAACTTATTCGCATGTAGGACTTGCTTTATATGCTTGCTTTATATTTTAATTTCTAAATTTTTGAATTTTTATAATTTAATTTATATTACATGTAGATAAATTAGCTATATAACACAAAGCGTGAAGCAACAATAGATATATTGCACTAATTTGTTAATATTTCATTGAATAATATTATCATTGTTATCGTGGACTATAATGAATAAATACTTATTAAAAGTAAAAAGTTATAGATATACGCATACACTCCTAAATGCTAAGTGACCACCCAAATTACATAAATATTTTAAAAATACATACTAATGAGCTGAACCAATTTTGATAGACGATGATAGATGGGACCTAGGACTTCTCCTACGACATACGCTACTTTTTGTCACAAAAATAAATCTTAAAGGTGATGAAAGTTTGTATGAATAACCAATAAAGCTAGGAAAATGAGTATAGTACAGTAAGCTACTTATAAGTAGACGAAGTCGCGGGAACCATTTGGAACATATTTATTGACTCGGTGGAGAATGTGAAATATGAAATGTGTTTTCCTTTACTGGTGTGGCTTTAACAATAATGGTACATTATTACAGAGGCCACAAGTCAGGGATTGCCTGACGATTACGAGATACAATAAAAGTATTACACAAATCAGGCAATACTCGTTTCTGCCGAGTATACAATATTTTTTAACAATGCGAGAAAATAATAAGAGATTGAAGAATGAAGAAGACGTATAATAGAGAAAGCTTTTTTTTTTATTCACGCAATTGCGGAAGCTGACTATATTTGAAATTTATATTTGAAATTTAGATGTACATAGTTAATTGTTAAAAGATAAATTTAAAAGTTGAGAACAGTGAACATAAATGGATTTTCCTACTCACTTTCATGGTCTAGGCCAGAAAATTTCTGAAATTGATGCGAATATGTTCAGCATGTATGAGAAATATATATATTTTTAATATAGATGGAATTTTGAACAATAACTCAATTTCATCAACTGTCAGTGCATATATTCGCTGATAGTTTTAAAGAGTAAGTACGTATATATAACGCTGGTTAATACGATATTCCTTTTTAATCTTCATGCGCAATGTCGGGCATAGAAAGCTTTAAATATAATTTGTAGACCCTTTTTTCGTCACAATTAAAGGTATAATATTGTCACATAATTATTACTATTAATCCAGATTATCACGTATCGCACGTCTCCTGACAAACTGTCACAAATTGCCAGAAGGCATTTTTTTTCAGGGAAACGTATATTATAACAGTTTAGCAGTTCCCATCACGAACTGTAGGTCATGTTAATCTCGTACAAATAATACTAGCCTCCTTGTCATAAAAACGCATTTGCATTTTGGTGACTTTCGAGATATTGATACCTAAAATTTTTTTCTTTTAAAAAATGGTAATGATGCTGATTTTGCTTGACAATAAAACTGACACGAAATAAGATGTAAAAAAACCGATTAGAGGAGGTTCGTTGTTTTCAGACATGTTAATAACTCAATTTCGTTAAAATGTTGATTACGTCGTTTCTGATAAGAATACAATACACAATACAGTATAGGTCTTTAGTTGTACATAAATATAAAAGGCATAAAGATACCTCTAATGTACGATGATTCTACTTGGCTATATATGCATATACGAGTATTTTTAGTCAAAGTCAAATAATAATTTATCACATAAGTAACATTTTTACACTACAAAACGTCATTTTTTAAGCTACTGCTCGTTCACTACGCTGACCTCCCTAAGAAGAACGAGCAAGAAACTCTAGGGATTGCTCTTTTCAATAAACTTAAATGTTATACCATACACTTTGAATCGTAATTGTGTGGAACCAAGACTCATGTTGTCTTTCCATACATATTTATCTAACTCTTCAATTTTGTAATATAACTTGTCAATTAAAATACTTTTAATGTACGTTTTAAACTTAGGAAATGATAATCTTAATATATACTCCGGTAGCTTATTGTAAGAACGTATACAGTCCTCATAAAAGAATCGTTTACCTTAGTTAAACGAAATCGTGGTACCATGAGTTTGGACTTAGTTCTAAGGTTAATATTAGGGATATCTTCTTTCTTAATGAAATTGTGTATATTTTTACGCGCATAC
>NW_020653306.1:0-17984 GCF_003589595.1 Hyposmocoma kahamanoa
AAAATAGATGTACAATGTTAAATCTGTTATGTAGTAAAATATGTTTATATTTTTCAATGACATTAACTTTTATCGTTTGTAAATTTGAAGAAAATCTAAAATGCCTATTGAAAAGACGTTGCAGGTCATTACGTTTTCACTGAATAGACAACGTAACACGATTTTTATTTCTGAGTTATCAATATAATTTTTTAATTGATTCTAACTTAAAAATTTGAAAAAACTTCAATTCCCTGAAAAAGACTTTGCTTTTGTAGTCAGAACAATGAAAAGTTCAAATTTGCGGACCATTATGGGAACGTACAAATTTTCGGGGTTCTCTTTATTGAAAGACAAAAAAGTTAACATTATATATTTTAAATCTATTCTATATTTCAAAGAAAATTGTACAAATTGATGATAAAGAACCTAAAAATGTGTATATTTGCGAGGTTATGTAAATACCACCTTGGAGCTATGTATATAGACAGCTGTCTAAATATCACTGTGATAGCCACAAATGCAATATGTCAGGGGTATAACTACTCTTTGCTACATATTTGGTGCTCAAATAAACAGAAACCAATACTGTCAAACCTGAAACAGAACCTTATTGAGAATGTGTTATAAATTTTTGATGTTCAGTATCTCACAGTGATTTGGAATAATGATTTTTTTATATAATACCAAGTGACGGGTCAAGCAAGTCGTGCACCTGGTGGTAAGCGACACGCCTATCCATAACAGTTGCAGTGCCACATAGAGCTTTAGATTGCGACGACTTAAGAGGCGCCGCTACTGCGCCCGTCACCCTGAGACATAAGTAGATAAGTCCCGTGTGCCAGTAATTTCACCAGCACCCTTACCCTTCTAAATCGGAACGCAGTAATGTGAGCATTACTGCTTGGCGGCAGAAATATATTAGGTGGCTCTACTGTTACTAAAATCAAAAGCTAAAAAAACATTGAATAAGGTCAATAATTGAATATCATAGTAGTCAAACATTCAATAAAATAAACTTAAATAATTATAGCAACTTTCAAATTCAAATTCAAAATTCAAAATAATCTTTATTTCATAGGTAAGCATTATTACACTTGAAATCGTCACAATGGTTAAACTCTACCGCTCATTCGTAAGGCAGATTCCCCTGAGAAGAATGAGCAAGAAACTCTAGGGGTTGCTCTTTGTAAATAACATTTACAATATTTTTTTTTTATTTGAAACATCGGAGATCGAGACTACCTCCATGAGCTAAACGGGTTACTACCACGGATTTTTGTCATCCTAGTACGCAGAAGTTGTATAATAACCTTTAGTATATAGTTTTTGTTTCACTATAGTTTTAAACCTCATGAAAGGCAAATTTTGTATATCAACCGGAATCTTGTTCTAGAAGCGTATACATTGCCCCTTAAATGATTTTTTGACTTTGTGAAGACGACTATCAAGAAAAGCTAGTTTATTTCTATTCCTTGTATTAATGTTATGTCTGTCACTATTTTTCATAAAGAAATTACTATTCCTTTTAACATAAATTACATTTTCATAAATGTACTGTGAGGCTAGTGTAAGAATGTTAATTTCCTTAAACTTATCTCTCAAAGATACTTTGGGGCCCAGATTGTAAATTGCCCTAACTGGACGTTTCTGCAGGACAAAGATTCTATTGATATCGGCGGCATTACCCCAAAGCAAAATGCCGTATGTCAATAGACTGTGAAAGTAGCTGAAGTAAACCAATCTAGCGGTTTGAAACTTTACTACGTCTGAAAGTTTCCTTATTTTTTTAATCGCGTACACTGCAGAGCCGAGCCGTTTTGATAACTTACTTATATGGCGTCCCCATTGCAATTTAGCATCTAACGTTATAACGTAATACCTAGAGACACAACTGTATCCACAAGATTCAATTTTTCGTTTCTAACTACAATGTTTGTAACCGTCTCTCTAACATTGGATAATGTAAATTTCACACAATTTGTTTTTTTCTCATTAAGAGCAAACCAATCAACTACTTCAGATATAGCATTGTTCACATCGTCGTAGGAATATTGGTTACTTTAAATAATAAGGAAGTATCATAAGCAAACAATACTATCTCATGTTTTATACCCTCCATAAGGCTAGGTAAGTCTTTAATGTAAAGTAAAAACAGAACATCTTTAATAAGTCCTTGGCAGCTGTAAAGGTAGCTGGGTGAGTGAAAAAATAGTTTTCTTACAGATGGCGCTACGGCAAATAAGTAGTTAAAAACCAAAACAAGGATCTGCAGTAAACATTTGGGAATCGTGAGATCCGCTGGTTCATTCTGTGGCTTAGTTGGCATAGTCTTGCTGCGGTTTGCTGAAAGACGTTGATTCAAATCCAGCCGGATCGAAGAATTTTTTTTCTTAATACATTAATAATTATAACAACCTAGTCGAGTAATTTCATAAACATTATTGAATATCATGATGGTCAAACATTGTGACATACAAATTAAAAATACTTTAAAAATTATAAAGACCAATTAACATTAGCCGTGACCATGGGATTTGTAAAGAGCTCGAACCTGTAGTTTGTTTAAAAAAAGAAATATTCACTATTATAGATATGGAAGAAAGTAGAAGCTTCATTTCCTATGTGTAGCAATCACGCAAACCTAAGAACTCAGTATTTACTATTTGTCATTTTTTTTATTATGATACCAATGATGACAAAATAATATAGCCGATATACATTTATTATATTACTAGTTTACTTTGCATTATTTTACATACACTTACAAAATTTAAATTGTACCATTAAGTAAGCAAGTAACTGTACTTTACTAAACGCGCGTGCAATTATAGCGTGCCGATCGAAAGCTCGTACAATGCACGGGATTGTCCATTCAGAGTGTAATTAGAAGAATAACAAGTCGAGTTTCCATTACACTCGTAGCTGGAAATTCTGTGCTTTTTGTACATATTACAAAAGTTCGGGGCATTGTAAACAAGTAGGTATGCTAATTTAAATTGTATAACATTTTTTTCAATGAGGCACTTGGAGAATTACTTCAAAAATATTTTCTATAACGCTCGTGGTAAGTCGGTAATATCTTACTGTTGTTGTAGCATCGGTAGGCGGCAAAAGACTGCGATTGGAGGAACAAGTCGAGCGCCCGCTGGTAAGAGCTCAGAGCTTTTAAATCGTGACAACCTGAGCGGCACTGCCAAAGCGCCTGTCATCCTGACGGCGCGTTCTCATTATGTCATAACGACAGATAGTCGTGCAGTTTACAGTGTTGTGGCTTATATATTTAAATGAAGTTGTTCACATATAGTAAATAAAACACGATTAACTGTCATTCACGACTTTTTGTACGTTACGACGTCAGACTGTCGTGATAATTGGGAGAACTAGAACGACAGTCGTCTGACGATAAATAAAACGTCACGACAACAATGTGAGGACAGATAATCGTAGCTTCAAACGATTCTGTCGTATAAACGACAAGGCGGCTGGCGTGTACCGATAAATTGTCGTCACGGTCTAGTGGGAGCAGCTAGATACGACAGTCGATCAACGATAAAATAAACACGTCCGCGATACAGTTACAACAGATTGTCGTGATATGGGAACAGGCTAAACGCGACTGTCGTCCAATGATAAATAAAACGTTAGGACACAATAGGAACGCCCCCTAAGACATAAGTTGACAGGTCACATGTGCTTGCAATTTCGCCAACACCCTACCTTTCAAAATTGGAACGAAGTGACGCTTACATTACTGTTTGGTGGTAAAAATAGATAAGGTGGCTGTCGAGGGAAGCCTCGACGTACTCTACAGGAGTTCAACTGCTACTAGAATTGCTAAAATAGAGAATGCCCGGTAACGATTGTGTAATAAAATTGTAAATATAATTGTGTCTATTGAAAATGATACACAGATGATGAATGTTAATAAATAAAAAAACGGAGTTATAATAGCTATTACTTAAGGAACAATATTCATGCAAAAACTCTTTATTGCCTAATAAATATTGTGAGCTAAAGAATTTTTTCACTATTCCGCTACATATAATTTATTAGACCATTAGATACTAGAAAATAGCGACATTATTTCTTCCGATGATAACAACCGAAAAAACAGACTTTTGTTTCAAAACTTGACTTTAACGTTTACGTTTGTGGAATTACATATTAGTAAAGTTTTACTGAAATCGGTTAAAGGAAAGTTGGTGAAATGAAATAAACTGGATTCATCCCCTAATTCGCCACCCTTATATTTTCTTCAAATTTCCACTGAGGTACCCTATTTCTAACAAAAAAGGAATCATCAAATCTTTTTACTGATGTTGGAGTAGATAATCGCTTAACACACACAAAAAATACCGTCGAATGTAATAGAATTGGAATGTTCTTTGGTGAACTAAAACTAATGTAGTTAATAAATTAATCATTTTTGTCACTCTAGTTCAGAATAGGGTGGTTTACATTGATGTTAGACATAACTGGTTGATGACATTACCATCTCAATCAGCCGTGACCATGAGACCTGTAAACTGCCCGGGATGATGGTTTGTTTGAAAAACAAATACACCTGATTTATGTCTGAAAAAATTATTTCATTTCCTGTTTAACGTTGAGTACAAAACTTTTGTTTTTAGTAGCAACAGATTTCCTTACGAAAGAGTTTTCTGCCGCCAAGCAGTAATGTGAGCATTACCGCGTTCCAGCTTTCAAGGGTTTGTGATTTTACCAGCATCCTTAGTTACTGATGAAACTCCAGGTCGTGCGCCGGTACTGCCACTGCACCTGTCACCCTGAGACAAGTTGACAAGACCCATGTGCCCGTAATTTCACCAGCACCCTTACCCTTCAACACCGGAACACAGTAATACTGACATTACTGCTGGGTGGCAGAAATAGGTAAGGTTGCAGTACTTTCCTGAACGAACTCTTTCACAAGGAGCTCTAATGCTACTTGTCAATTTATATCTCAGGGTGATGAAGTGTAGTGGCAGTGTTCTTCAGATCTTTGCGATTTAAAGCTCTGTGTAGCACTGCAACCGCTGTAGCCAGGTATGTCGTTTTACACCAGGCACACGACTGGCTTGTCCCTGTCAATTGGTTTCATAAATCCGGAAAAATAATTTCATTTTTGAAATAAAAGAATTTAAGCAATAAGTTATAATCAAAACAATTTGTTTTAAGATTAACTTAAAGATTAAATTAATTTAACACGTCATATTTTTTTAGTTTCACTCTTTTCTTTACATATGTGTCAAAACAAATATCTTGTCGCAATTGCATTTTAATATTCTTTTCTAAACTCCTTGATGGAATTTGGACTCTTCCTTATTTTATAATTGTATTAGTAAATAGACTGTGAATTTTCTAAAATAAATTAAAATACTTCAAAAGATCAGTAGATTGCGACAATTATTTTACTGAAAATTCATTTACCGATAACTCTTCGAAATCTAATTTTAACGACGTGAAATTGCGTTAACGTCGCCTAAGATGTCATGTCGAATATCCCTATTTTCTCCTAATCTTTTTCCCCATAAACGAGTTTAGCGAATTTTCTTACTTCACACTTCAGAAAGAATCTTACGTAGCTGCTTTGAAAGTCCAATGTTGCATTGGCTTTTCCAGACGGTGTTTTATTTACCACACCTTTGAGACGAACTAAAGATAAGACGTGGTTTAAATAAATATTAAATTGAGTACAGAGAATATTTGTGGGCGTCTACTCTGAGCTCTTATAGCAATACTGATTAAATAATAACAATAATAATGGACAACGACATTGATTGCTAGTTTAGTTAGTTGCTAGAGCAACGGTATTCACTCCCGGGGCACCCAGAACACCCAGACCAGAACCAATTTAGAAAAATTCTATCCTCAAATTAGTCATACGGCCGTCCACTAACTAAAACGTGGCTAATTGATAAATGGTCAAATAACCGTTTTAAATAGCAAAAAATACGAGTAGAGCACAAAATTATCTTTTAAGAACAGTTAAAATTACTTAACCTGTTCGACTTATCGAAAACATCATTAAACAAATTAGCGGACAGTAGCTTACCGGGTAAGGCTTAATCAGCAAACCCTTGGACCACCGAGGTCGTTATAACTACTTCATCAGGTGTGATATACTGCCCTCTTTGTCATAACTGACGCATTTGCATTTTGGTAACTTTCGAAATATGCCAAGATGGAAAACTTTTTCTTTGAAAATGTCAATAACGTTGATTTTGCTTAAGTCGATACAAACTCAAATGGCTATGGTTGATTCCGCTTAACTGTGAAAGCGTTGAATAATCACTTTGGAACACATATCTAGTTGAGTATATACGCGGTGTGAAAACATGAATCCAAAAATATTCACTATGGAAAGAAAAAACCACAAACTTCCCTCGAAATTTTACAAGAACACCGCTGTATTCAATAGATATTTTACCTACACCAATGATATGTTTCTATCAACTGAACTAAAAAACACGTATACTATATGATGCATTTTTCAAATGGCTTTAGTTTCGTTTGAAAAAAAAAGTGAAATAAAGCCAGTGTCCCTGCCATTCGAGCCGTATTAGTAGGTACGGGAAAAATTTAAACTCAAGCTGAGGAAGTATCGACTGTTATCAGTAAAACTGAAGCTAAATAACATATAAAAAAAAACCGTTTAGAGGGTGTTGTAAATCTCGATTCGCTTGTCCCAGATGTATTAATAAAACAATTTCGCTAAAATGCCGATTATGTTAGTTATGATGAAGAGGACAGTATAGTTCAGAAAGATCGGTATCATAATGACTATAACTCCAAAATAACCTGGGTGTGAATTTAGAACCTTACGATAAATCAGTTGTCGACGTATTCGATTTGATGTCGTACGATTTCTTTTCATTTTTATTCACAACACCCGAATCGAACGTCAAACCGTCGTATTCGAAAACGAACCGAAATGACGGTACTCGAACTTGTCGACCGGCAAAGGTTACAAACGTTATTTTTACAATTTAAATTTAATTGAACGTTATTACGATAATTGTGTTCTAGTTATCTAATGAAACTTACCGAACATCCTATTGTTTACAAAGCAAGAATGTAATAAATGGAAATCTCTTATTATTTTAAATTAAGTCTGGATTTTGCTCATATTTATTAACTTATTTTGATGCAAGACTAATGCGTACCCATATTTTAGGCCTTTAAAAACTTAAAAATGTATATGAAATAATTTTCATTTTTATTATAAACTATTTCACCGACTAACTCCGTAAACGCTGTTGGATAACGATATCGTACCCGAATCCGAACGTTTGACTCGGAATGTTCTGTATAGCTATGAAAGCGTTCTTCGATTCGAGATTGGTTTAGATGATAGCTCCAATCATTATGAATTTCGCATTGAATAAGTTATAGTATAGTTTAATCACAACCACCAAGTGCCCTGCGTATTCTGAAATGTCTGAGGAAGGTGGAAGATAATTTCTAAGTGCGTTGCAATTCGTTAGTGACACGTGACACACCCCGACGGCGGCGGGCGCCACGGAATAGACAGCATTTTCACGAGTAATTACGTCTGTCGAAATGTTTGGTGCAGGCTGATTTTTCAATTTAGTGCTTTTATAAGCTTCAGGAAATTAAAATTATTTAGTGATTTTTTAGTGTATTACGATTTCACTTTTGTTAATAATTGAATCATAATATTATACAAATCATTTACTATCTTAATGCTACGCATTACTGTTCTCTGGATTTGTGGTACCGTCGTTGTTTCCTATTTCTATAGCACAAGTGTTTTAGTTACTTACTTTGGGATCAGAGCAATAAATGTGATGTTGTCTAGTATTTATTAACCGATTCCAAAAAAAGGAGGAGGTTCTCAATTCGACGTATGTTTTTTTTGTTTGTATGTTCATATGTTACGCGATAACTCCGTGAACTGATTTTGAAGATTGTTATGTTTTGTTGGAAAGAGGGTACCTCGGTAGTGATTCCATTTAAATAACGAAAAAAATATTCTACCTCTAGTTATGTTTTGTGATTAAGTCTGTATGTACATGTTACGTATATAACGCATACATGGGTATCTATGTATATATGTGTATGATAGAGGGTAAGGGTATGCGTGTGTGGTAAACACAAAATCATTCATATGTCGCACTGGTGAACACGGATTTCCTCTCAGGCGAGGGTTTAACTGACTCAATGCGGGTTGGAGACTTCATTCGTTTTCGGAGAGTAAAAAAATTCGGTGCAATGAAGAATCACAAACTTCTTTTTTTGGCGTGTCGACTCTGATATTTATATTTAGGATACGCAGGACAAGACAAAAGATGTGCCATTGGCCCTCTTTACACAGTCACTCTACCGCGCGTCTTCAGGAGCGTACAGGATTGCGCGCGGGAAAGCCTGCTTGATTTTTTTTAAGCTAACGTTCTTTCGCGTGCGATTATATGCGTTCATTTTTGTTACAACGGAAAGAGCGTCCGTGTAAAAACTAATAGGTCACGTCACGCGCGATAAAATGTCTGTGTAAAGGCCGCTATTATCTGGGAAGAGACACTACACATACATGCGCTCTCGGAGCTATAACCCCACCTGTGCAGCCACCCTTGCTACGGCCGACATGGGTCCGCAACCCGGGCCCCATAGTTTGCTAATCTTAATCGATATAGTGTCAATGGCAGGATTTTGTACATTTGTAAAATTTAAGAGTAGTGTCTTGTCATTGGTTAGCCATCGAGTTACTATTCAACTGTCATTGCAATTTTTTGTTATTCTGCTCTTCAACGACGAGTCGAGGTCACGTCGACGGTAAAGTCTACTAATATTAGGCGATTATCACACTGCACCGCGCCCCGCGAGACGCGGAATCACGCGCGCGGTTGCGGGGACGCAGACCTGTGTCAACGCGCGGTTTATTCTGCGCGGGGGTGCTCTAATGTAAAATACCTACCATTATGTGTAATTATTTTGTTCAATATCAAAATCAGTTCACGTAATGGTAAGTTATAAAAAAAATGACAACGATATCAACTATTTATTCTCTGTCTGTACTAAGTCCTTTCTGGATTTTGTGTGTGTGTTTCGCAGAGGTAACCTAACAATCAATTAGATCAAAATCATACTGTCATTTTTACAAATATTATATATTTATAACATGTAATGTAAAACATGTAAGTGGTATCGTCATATCAATCGAGTGGCCCGCGAAAGCGGGAATAAACTAATTTAAATGTTATTCTGCACATAATAAAAACTAAAATCGTTTGCACGACCTTCACTCTTGTACCGGTGAATTTTCAATCCTATTCCTGATGAAATCAAAATTCGTAATTTCTATTTTACAATTTAAGGCTTGCCTAATTTTCCAGCTTGCACGTAAAACACTTGATTTCAAAAATAAGGGGAGTAAGGGGACAGTATACCTCCATAGTGTGTTTTTTTAATTGGGACAGTATGAGGTCTGTCTGTGTCGGTCTGGGTATTTGCGCAGCAGTCTGCCTTTGAGAATTTATGAAGTGTATGTACATATTTATTATCCATTTTCAATAATAATATTATTTTCATTGTGTTCCTAGCTTCGTCGTTTTAAATTATAAACAATAAAGGTTATGGTTTTTAGGCACTTATAATCACCGGTCAAGGTGACAAAGACAAAGAAAGTATCTGTTCAGAAACGAATTCAAGAAGTTTTGGATATAATGAAATGGCGCTGATGCAGAAAATCGACAGATTCATTATAGTTCTGTGTACTTGCTACTGATTCATTATAGTTCTGTACACAGAACTATAATGAATCAGTAGCGACCATAGACAATAGAATTTTGATTAAAACTAAAAAGAGCCCCTTTATGATATGGTTTATGAAATTATAATCACGCAAAGTGACATTTTCTTTCTAAATAATTCGAATCCAGTATGTAAATATTCCATTAATAAAGGATTGACATTGTAGCGGTTTTCATTCAAATTTCAAATATCCCATCATCAATTCCCAAGACCTGAAATGAATTTAATTTAAGACCTGAATGTCTAGTTGAGAAGTAAGTTATAAAATTAAGTCATTCGTTCCAGTCTGATTCTTTACAACGTTCCGAAAATCTGGTATAAAGAGTGTTACCGGTTCTCCAATCCAAATTATTTGCTTTCACGGTTACATTTCTTTATTATAAACTGTACACTCTGTAGTACGAATACCTTTCTTTCCATATTTAAAGCATACTATTTCGTGTGGTTGTTTACAATTCGTAAGAATATGGGAATTAGTGGAACATTTAAGAAATATTTTCTTTCCAAATAGAGATACAAAAGCCCTAATGTATAGTTTATGCACAAATATACTCCATAGGTTAACTCTGTTGTGCGCTATAACAAAACCATCACGGCAGCTGTCTCCACGTTCATATACGAGGGTCACAGTCACAGATCTTGGTATCTGAATGTCTCAAACAATGTTGCTGTTAGTAACATCACGTGTGGAGAGAATTGGTAGCTTGTGGTTCCCACAATCTTAAAATCGACCAATCCGAAGATTTTTTACGCCTTGGGACGAATAAACGGAAAAAACCGGTAAACTTAGAGAAAATTTCGATCATGTACAAAGTTCTTTAATAAAGTCGCATGATAGAAATTGAATTGTGGTCCTTATAATCTTCGTCGTAAACAGTATGACTTTAATGTTGGTGATATTGTTCGGCGAAAAACACTATTTATTACATTGAACCCAGTCTATTTTAATATGCTAATAGGTTGAAATTTTTTGCATGGCCTCTATCAATTTGTATTTTAATTGAAAACGACAACTAAAAAACTAAAAACTATAAAAAAAATGAAAACACTTGGAGAAACTTGTCAGATATTTACATTGACATATATACATACACCTTCACACATGTAGACACACAAATACGCATTCTCTATTATAGTCCATTTGTTTATAAGATTCTTCATTAAAAAAATATAGTAATTAATAACTAATGTCTAAATCGATGAATACAACGGAATTCAGTTATAATATGTTATCAATATGTATTTCAATTTGTTACATTGTTCTTTCATAAACAATATTTTAAATCGCTTCGTTCTGGCATCGAATTAGTTTTTATATAACGATAAAAATAAACTGTAATCTGACAAACTTTGTAATTGGCTATGTAAGTAGATTATTCACAATTGTAAACCAATTTTAAAAACTGTAAAGTTTGCAAACAAATAAATAAATAAATTTAAAATTTAGCGGTGTATTCACTAATTTTCTTCAAATTGTACTTTAGAATTAGGGTTAGATATTTAAATACGTTTATTTATTTTTGTTTACGTTTATTTGAATAAAGAAGTGTAATAAAAATTTTAAGTAGTCGAAACGACTCTATGGCTTCAATGTTTACGGGTCAACGATAAGCGCGCGAAAATTACTTATGATCGGTTCGCTCTGCGATGAACTGGTAGCGGGCGGCGAATGATAGGTGCGGGTAGCGGGGAGTGTGGGCGGACCCAACGTCAAAACTTTTTTGGCATGAGAGCTCTTAAGGACGCTGCAGTTATACTGTCTATTTGGTTTTTGTTTACTCAAATAAAAAGACATCGAAGATATTAGATACATCCCTATTTACGAACCAGATCGATAAATGGATAATTTCAACATCATTACAAAGATTTACGAAAATATGAAGATAAATTTGGTCGATTTTCAATAGCAAATATAAATGTATCGACGTCGAGATCTATTGTGGAAAACTGAATATGTCCTTAAGTTTAAAAATCTGCGTGGTAGTGCGGAGCGCAGTGTGCCATACCCTGCGGTTCGCTGCGCCCCTCCGCGCGGAGGCGCGGTAAAACAGCGCGCGGAGAAGCGTTGTCAGTGTTTTCGAAGGCGCGTGTTTTCCATACAAACGTAGGTACTTCTTCGTCGCGGGGCGCGGTGCACTGTAATAATCGCCTTATATAGGTTTAATTCAAGGACTAATTTATTGATTAAACGAGATAAAAATTAAGATATGCGTAGTCATTTCCATGGCAGTTTTAGTAGGCAATATCGATCGTTAGTAATTGAATAATAAATGCCATCACTGCCATTCCACTTACACTTATTGAGACTCACCTGCCACTAGATTTTAGCAGAATAAAAAATGTTATCGTAATTGCAATATATTCTTACTGCACTTAAGTATCTAAATCAGTTGCTTAACTTTGACTCCTCGTTGGACCTTTTTGCATGCACAGAATCAAAATTCATGTTTTCCGCAGGACGCTATCTGGAGTCCTTCACCGGAGACAGCAGTATTAAGTAATAGATATTATACTGTTAGTTTAAAATGTAATAACAAATAGATTTTATCTGTTTTTTCATTAATGTTAATCTGTAATAATTTATTGTTTATGGTATTGTATTTATAATTTTATCAATTTTCATATTTTCTTCATTTTTGTAATTTACTTAATATTGTTTATTCATTTAACTTTAAGTCTTACTATTGCGTTTGGGTTGACTGTAAGCAATATGTAATAAATAAAATAAAATAAAATAAATTAATTATAAGTGGAGTCTCAATGGAGTTCCAATGACCAGTAGGGCTAGCACGACAGTGCGCGACTAGCACGAGAGCGACATAAAGCGCGATATACGTGCATATCGCATTCGTGCAAGTCACGCCTTATCGTGCTAGCTCTACAGTGGTTTCAAGAAAATTAGCAGAATTGGCGCCCTGATAGCCCAGATAGACTTCCAACTTTGCCAACTAACAATGAAAGGCTATTATCTTTAATTTTAGATTATCCTTGTATGAATGATGTAATTAATTATTTTTATTTAAAATAAGCAGTTGAAGTTTATTTTTTTAAGTATGTTTATTCGTGTATAATATTCACGTGATATTAATAATCAAATGTAAAAAATCCACCTGTGAGTTTGCACAATATTATTTTATTTAGGAATAAACGTTGTTATTTATGATGTTAGTAGGTAATATGGTCTAGGGAAGTTATTAGTATTTTAAAAAGAACTTTATATTGTGTTAACTCTTTTATGTTTCTAAATAGAAAGTAAAATTGGAACTATCGTTTACAGTAAATTCGAAATAGCCCATGTTTTGTTCAATTATTTTCCTGGACTCTTAAAATACGAAATAAATTCGTCGCTATGTTGCTTTAATTGAGTTTATCATTAATGTGCATTATGACTTAATTTCAGATCTTTATTACAAGTACTAGGAAACGGACTACAGACAGATAGAACAAAAACTGAAATATGCGTATAACGTTAATGGTGATTGTGGTGTATAAATAGATATACCTGTATATGTGTCAAATATTAATATAATTTCCAGAATATTTTAATAAAATACAAAAATATCAGTTCCCTACATTAAAGCTTCCGATGATCAGATAAGTCACAAGCACGATGCCCCGGGGCTCTGCGCTGTTTCGACGAAATTAAAAAGTAAAATATTTCATTTTTATTTTTTTCTTTAAAGACTACATTTAGTATACTTTTATAAATGTATTTTAACCGACTTCAAAAAAGGAAGAGGTTCTCAATTCGACTGTATGTTTTTTTTTGTATGTTTGTTACGCGATAACTCCGGTATTTGTGAACCAATTTTCATGATTCTTTTTTTTGTTGGAAAGTGGGTACTTCCATAGTGGTCCCATTTCATTTTGAACAAAATCATCCACATCTAAGGGTGGCTGTTCACACATGAAGATTTATTTTTATAAATAGCGCCTAAATTTTACTTAAGGAGCAATTATTTTAATGGTGGATTTTGCTGTTTCTCCAATTCAAGGCGTTTTTCTCTCAATATACTTTGAGCAGTGAGAACCATAGAAAAAGGAAAAAAGGGGAGATATGTTATGACGGTATGTAAGATCTGGTACCGATGTCGCCACTTTTTAGCTTGTGTGCAATTCAAACTTTACGCTCTATTATCTACTACCATAACTTAAAGTTCGTTGGGTAGGGCTTAAAACGTGAAAACGACGTAACACAATTTTAAAATTTAAAAAATTAAACTTACAGTCACTTAAGTAAGAGTTATATTACAATATTTCACTATTTTTTTTCATCCTGGTTCAGCCATTCATCATCAGGTGGCGTTTTATTAAAAATGCTAGTAGTATATAATAGCTAACTATTACACGTTAGATGGCACAGAAACTTATTTATCGTCACATTAAGAACTCACGGAGCGGTTTTCACCCGCATCTGCCGCGGGACCGCAGCATCTGTAGAGTGTAATAGTTAAGTATGTAAAATTAGTAGCACATTTCACGGCGCGTTTTACGCCTGTAGTAGTGACGGTTGCTCGCGGTTGCCGCGGCGGGGTACGGCGGGGGACGCGATCACCTGCGCGCTTGGCGGCCGTCGTCGCCCGCGCATTTTGGTGGTCGGTTCACGCGCAATGTGGTGCAGGCGCACGCGGTGTGAGTTCTCTATTAACCGCGTGATTTGCGATTAACTCCCACTAAAATCGCGGTCCGTTCCGCAATCGCAACGGTTTCGTGCCCGCAATCGAGACGGCTACGTGCTCGCACAAACTTGCAGGGTCGAGTCGTGAGTATTGAAATAAAACCGCTGTCTAGCAGCACCGGCGGGCGCGGATCGAAACCGCTCCGTGAATTGTTAACCTTATTAACCTTAAACTGACTGACTTAAACTACTCAACGAGGGACGTGGTTCTACCTCATCGATAGTTAGAAACCATGTGGTGGTGGTGTTTTTAATATTAAATAAATATTCCATTTTTCATAATATACCTACACTGATACTGATGTATTATTAAATTAATATATTAATATAAATTATTATCATTTTCTTAATGGTGGCCACTAGGCTTGGGCAATTGTCAGTTTTATGAGAATAATATAAAAAATATGGCGATCGTCGCCAGTGTCAGTTTTCCATTATACGTTACCACGGGTTGGTGAAGCTGTCACTGTCAAGAGTAAACTCGAACCATCAACGAATTTAATAAATTAAATTATGTTATCTTTTATGAAGGATTTATGTAATTTTCTATAATTGTTTACTTTTGCATGCACATGGAAAATAAAGCCGATTTTATTTTATTTATTTTTTAAATGCATTTGCTATGGAGATATAAGCAAAGTCAAAAATAGTAATAAGAAAACCAGTCTTTCGATTTTCCTGCAGGTTCAAACTTTTAACTATTCTTTTATTTCGAACTCATTGGAAAAACTTAAAAATTAAAAATATTCTACGTTTGTTTGATCTACGAGTATAATGGAATTTAAATATCCAAAACAATAATACACATACATTTTTCTTCAAGCAACAGGAACGTACAAATTGACATGAATTTGAAACGATTGTCCGAAATATGAGTTGTGTTAAAGTTACTCGAAATAAAATGTTTAGTAATACTAATAAAATAAAAGAAATTAATTTAACGAATGCTTTTCGCTTCGATATTTTAGGTACTTTAATTATAAAGATCGCAGTAAGAAATTCAAATATTCCAGTAAAAATTTATTGTCGATAAACATGAGTCATCGTAAATGAACATCACTATATTTGAGTCTAGAAATTCTATGGAGACAAAAAGAAGACGTTGAATAATAATAGAAATAGTAACTAAAAATGCAAATAACCGGTGAAATGTCATCTCACTGGTTTTAAAATTTGAGTTTTCACTCTAATTTTTGCAACGTGTATTGCTACAACTTGGCATTTTCAAATTTCACGAGAAATCTTGCATGTACAACGATCGCCATGTCACTGTGGCGATGTTTGTAGGCGTGATCAAAATGATCATATCGAGGTGCCACAAACCACGCCCCCATACCAAATCTCCCCTTTTTTTCTTTATCTATGGTGAAAACCGATTTTAGGGGATATTTTGTAGGGGATATTTCAATAAAACTTAGCAAATAGACGTAATTTTACGTACTTTTGAGGTCGGTTTTTTTAGTACTCTGTACTGAGATTATTTATTATTTAAACTTTATTCACGCAAACAATAAAAATAGCCTAATAATGGACTTAATCCCATTTGGCATTTTTTACCAGTCATCAGAATAATTGAAAGGCGATGCTTAACATGACAAACTAAGATTAAAAACAGACAGGATCAAAGCTTACAAAGTTCCACTTAACTATTTCTGTCGCCAAGCAGTAATGTGAGCATTATTGCGTTTCGATTTTGAAAGGTAAGGGTTGCGGTTCTCAAAAACAGTGCCTCTCAGATCTATGTGTTTGAAAGCACTGAGTGGCACTGTTGTAGTGGCAGTTGTTGTTATGAACAATCGTGCCTCCATACGCACAACTTGTTCATCACGTAATGAACAAGTTGTGCGCCTCACTTGGTATATGTACTTTAAAAAAATCTGTAATTAGTGTAATAAGTGTCAATATGTTTAAGGTATTTGTAATAATGTAAAAAAAGGTAAATTAAACTAAATAAATAATAATAGGCGGTCTATTTACGGCAATAAATTATTGTTTGTGTGTTGATTGTATAATTTTTATTATAATTTAAATTTTAGTTTCACTTCAGTAATATTCAAAATGAAAAATCGCAAATTTTCTACTCAAGCGGTATTGTTTTCTAAACAACGACACAGTGTTAATGAACACTAAGTAATTACATTGCCCTTTAAGTGCAAACAGACTTTGTTTTACTTGTATGGGGCTAGCAAGACAGCGTGCGATTTGCGCGAGAGTGACATAAAGCGCGAGATACTGCTATTCTCGCATAGAGACCTCGATTTTTATGTCGCTCTCGCGCAAGCGCGCCCTATCGTGCTAGCACAGAGTTGCGGCCGCGTCAATGTATAGAGTACGAAATTATTTTTTTTATCCAATTTCAAGAACAAATTGACTTATTTAAATAAATAGCGCGGTCAACCGCTCGTTCAGTGAAAAATTCTTGTAGACCCGGGCGTGCTATTCGCTGTATTACGACAGTGACGATGTTTCGGATCTTTTCATCGTCATCCCACCTTTTTGTTATCCTCTTTTCTCATTTTCTCATTGGGCCAGTGTAGCAGATAATAGCCTAAGCCCTTGCCTGTGAGGTGACCCGTGTCAAGCTGTGAGACGTATAAATGCATTGACGATGAATGAATCTCTGTGTCTTAGAAGATAGTCTATTTTATTAATCAATCGTCTCGGGCTTATGTTCAGGCCACACTGAAACACGCGAACGACGCTCGGCCGACGCGCGGCAACCGCGCGTTTCAGTGCGTCAGGGTTCATATAAACTCGTGCATTACTAAAATTCCCGCACCCGGAACGCTTCCGCCGGCGCCTCTGTGTGGCTAGAGCATAAGAACTCGCTTTTTAATTACATTGCATTTTTTTTTAATATTATGTAAATTTAATTACTCCCAAGTTAACGTATTATACACTCTATTTCAAAATAATTAGACTAAAATTCCTTAAATATAAATTACGTCTTTGTAACAAAAAATACGTTTCATTTTATAAAGTTTCAGCGCAGGTGTGGATTTTGTTTAGCCTTAATTAAAAATTACGTAGTACACCATTGGGCCACATTTTTCGTGCAATTAGTTTATTCTTAAATAAACGATGATTATCTTGGATAATTTTTTTTAACTTTTATAGCACTGGCTACGATCGTTAATTCTAGTGCAGAGAAAATATTATTCGCTTACGCGATGCGCTCATCCTACCGCAAAATGGCGGCTATTTGGTTTCGCAAATTAGAAAAGGATTCAGTTTAAATACAAGCTTTTATAAATAAAAGTTATTATTCTGCATTGCTAAATAAATACCCTCCGTACTACAACAAAAACATCTCAAATAAAATGCAGTAATACTCCGCAAATCATGCACTTAAAAACACTAATGAAATTTTTGGTGTACTTGGATAAATATGATAATATTCCGTTTGAGTGGTTCTAACGTTTACCATGAAACTACTCCTTAAAGTATAGTTTATAAACATTTATATTCAGGGTAAACTTAAAAAACGCTACTTACGGTATGTTTTCAATAAATAAACACCGAAATCACCAGCCCATACAATAACACACACGAT
>NW_020653307.1:0-13382 GCF_003589595.1 Hyposmocoma kahamanoa
TTTTTTGGTGCACTTACACCTGAACTTGTAGTTGCTTCTGATTCTGATTCTTCTTGGGTCTCGCTTTTAATGTTGATTTTATGCACATGTGCCAAATGCCTCACCAACCCGCTAGTATTTGAACCCTTGCAAGCAATAGTTTTTGGGCACTTTTGGCATTGCGCACTTGCAGCATCCTTATTTTTTTTGAAATATTTCCAAACTTTTGATACTTCCATCTATATCTATTCTATACTGACTGTTGTAGTTACGTTTAGGTAAAATCTATAACAAACGCAATTCAAATTAAAAATAAGCCCTAGGATTAATATTCGTCTAACAAGTTCAAAATAGCACACTTATTAATTTTTAAATACCTAAGAAAAACATACGAGTAAAACTTGGAAAAATAAATAGTAGTTATATTTTATTTTTTATGCAACTCAACTAACGAACTAAGCTTGTGTGTTATTGTTTTACAAAAAAAGAAATACAATTCATTTAAGTAGTATAATTAATGTACCTATCGTTATATCTTTAGATTTTTTAAGTATTTTAATTTCATTATAAATAATAGAAAGAAAAGATACCTAGTAAAATTTGTTGAGATTACCAATTAATTTTAATAAATATAGTATAAATAAAAAAGTAGTAGAAAGTAAAAAGACTTACCTGTTTGATTTCAATTTATCACATAATTCACGAAACAATTGCGGATACTACTCTACATAGTCTAAACCGTCGTCTGACCGAACGAACTCGGCTAGAGTCGAAACACGAATGAGCGTGTAAAACAACGCCGCAGAGCGCGTACTGCGACATCAAAGGGTGCCGCCGCGCTTTGGCGCGTACCGCCTCGCCGCCACCGCGCGTGTGAACAAACGGCAAACGCACATAGTTTTGTTTCACAATTTTATAGACTCCAATATGATTTCTCGAATTCTCGACTTTTCTCGAGCTTAATTTCCCGGGATCAAAGCCCAAAGATTTCCCGGGAATTCTCGGCTCGAGAACTCCCGGGAATGAACCCTAATATACAGTCATGTGAACGAACAAGATTAATTAGTTTCTCTTCGTCCATAGTGAAGACATAGGCATATATCACAATTAACAAAATTCACACGTGCAGCTCTCTTGAAACGCTCAGTACGAATAAAACATTACAAACAAGAACAAGACGCGTGCGCTTCCTCCCTTGCCCCCGCACCCCGCTCAGGCTGCGCACCATTCGCCGAAATCGCCGCCGCACTAGTTTCAAACCTTATTTCAATTAGTTTAATTGTCATAATTTTGTGACCGACGTGACTTGCGGGACGTCTGTGGAATGAAACGGAATGCCACGATGTGCCGCGGCATACCGCGGCGTCCCGCGGCATGCCACGACGTGCCGCGGTATAATTGTATCGAAATAAAGTAATATGAATTCTAACCTCGATGAAATAAGGATAAAAATAACTTGATCAAAAATAAAATCTTTTGCCGTGCCGTGCCATGCCGCGACGTCACTCTGCGCCGGCCTTAAACATGCATGTGGCTTTAACATGCTAAATTCGCGTAAGCGACGAATTACCCTCTCAACATGTATTCTTAAGGTAGCAATTTGCTTAGTTTCTCTTACTTCACTTTTTGAAAGTTTAGCTCCAATTACAACACTTGGAGGTCGTACAAGTTACACCCCCTGCTTTCTCAAATATAATTCGACATGTTTGAAACCTCTATCAGCCATCACACACATAGAGGGATGCAAACATTTCAAAAAAATCACATGATTCAACCAAACATGTATCAGTTATTCTGCCTCCATAACCTGATGAGACATAATTCACTAAACCATTTCGTGTACACGACTCAAGATACTTGATGGTAGGAAATGAAACTATTTTTCCGGATTTAAATCGCGTATATTTGTTTTTTCAAACAAACCGACGTTTCGGGCCCTTTACAGGTCCCATGGTCACGGTTGACTGAGGTGGTACAGTCTTCAACCAGTTATTATATATATATACCAGTTATTTTTTAACTGGTTGAAGACTGTACCACCTTAGTCAACCGTGACCATGGGACCTGTAAAGGGCCCGAAACGTCGGTTTGTTTGAAAAAACAAATATACGCGATTTAAATCCGGAAAAATAGTTTCATTTCCTATGTGTAACAATCGCGAAAGCCTAAGAACTCGATATACTTGATGGTGTTAGCTTTTTTGTATTCTGACCATGACAGAGCTTGATTTACTGATTTTGAAGGCTTTTGCACTTCAATTTCTAAGCAGTCTATGATGCAACTTACATAATGGTATTTATGCCTGAAAGCCATAGGCAAATTTCTTTTTATGATTGCTTTATCTAATTTTACAATGAAAGAACGCATCACACTGGCTAGTATAGGTATATTTTTGAAGAATATTTTGCTTGCATATGTTGGAGTCATTGAAAAATCATCAGCAAGCTCACTAAATGTCTCTCTAAATGAGAGACAGACTTCCTACTCGCGAGCCGTGGCACCCGAGCTAATTTGTGAAAAGTTCCGAGCCGGGCTCGCAAGCCAAGGTGAGCCGGTTTGAGCATTCAGTTTCTCTTCGTATAACGATGGAAAACCACGTATTATTAGCTGCTACGGCGCTTATGTTGTCTGGATATATCATAAAAAAAGAGAAACGAAAACTCTGGATTAAAAAAATGTACCAAAACCGAAACCAATACGGTAACGGTTTGTTAAAGGAACTAACAATCAACCATTCAGTCTCATATTTTACACGCATGTC
This sequence comes from Hyposmocoma kahamanoa, assembly GCF_003589595.1. Taxonomy (NCBI): domain Eukaryota; kingdom Metazoa; phylum Arthropoda; class Insecta; order Lepidoptera; family Cosmopterigidae; genus Hyposmocoma; species Hyposmocoma kahamanoa. Next base: position 2,741 of record NW_020653307.1, read on the forward strand.
TGCGGGAGACATTGAATATTTGTGCTCCTTAGTGGCTGTGAAAATACAAAAATGCGACTAACTGCAGAGAAGCAATAACTGTATCCGAAAGAGTGCTGCTAACATTGAGATATTTGTCAACAGGAGACTCCTATAGCAGTCTTCAATATCTTTTTAGAGTATCGAAACAATCTATATCAACTATAGTTCCAGAAACGTGTGATGCAATTATAGACGCCCTCAGTGATTACGTTAAGGTAGGTAAATAAAAATCATGGTAATTAAGCAATCAAATTATTTATTTATCTGCCTCATATTTAAATAACGGAGCTGTCACCAAAATTAAAGTCTAATGTTTCTGTAGTAGTAGCAGAAGTAGATTGTGTGTTCTGCAGATTTTCACCGGAAGTTATGTTTGACGTGCTAGTGGGTGGTTGTGTGTAATATCCTGGTCTATACATCTCATGATATTTTCCCATGTCCGCTTCGTGAATAATAGTATTAATAGCGTTTTTAACACATGATTGAGTGTAAGGATCGTATTTTCTGAGTTCATGTGCAATATGATTACCGAATGCTACACATGGATCATTTATGGAAGTTGAACTTTTCTCAATTATGGCAAAAGTGTCCTTCAATATATTGTCAAGAGAATCATTTTGTGCATTCGTATTCAGCCGTCTTTTCTTCCGCGATGGTTGTGGCGATGGCAATGGTTGTTGTGGCGATGGCGATGGTTCTTGTAGCGATGGCGTGGGTTCTTGTGGAGATGGCGTGGGTTCTTGTGGGGATGGCTCGGGTTGTTGTGGCGATGGCGTAGGTTGTTGTGATGGTCCTGGTTTTTGAGAAGGATTGCTCTGTAAAAATAATGTTTATTTTGTTATTTGCAGACACCGTCCACAGAAGAAGAATGGCTGGCAGTATCAAATGAATTTGAAATAAAATGGAACTTCCACATGTTATAGGGGCTATGGACGGGATATACGTAACTCTTCAATGACCCATCAATATAAGTACTGATTACGACAACTACAAGAATTTTCCTAGTATAGTGCTCTTCGCTCTCGTGGATGCTAATTACAAATTCTTGTTTGTTAATGTCGGAAGTAAAGGGCGTATTTCTGACAGCGGAGTTTTTAAAAATACGATTTTATATCGAAAATTAGAAAACTGTCAACTGAACATTCCTGAAGCGCAGATACTACAAATACCGTACATCATGAAAATACCATATTTCATATTGGGCGACAAAGCTTTTATGCTTACCAAATATACTATGAAACCATTTAATTTTGAAGGTAATCCAGAGGCGGGTTCCAAAGAAAGAGTGTTTAATTACAGACTTAGCAGAGCTCGCAGAGTCGTAGAAAATGCCTTTGGTGTTTTAAGTTCAGTCTACAGAGTCCTTAGGAAACCTATCCTCCTAGAGCCAGAAAAAGCTACAAAAGTTGTCTTAGCAACAGTGTATTTATATAATTACATACGAAGAAATAACTATTCTATTCCACCAGAATATTATGATAGAGAAGTTGATGGTTCATTTATTCCAGGTCAATGGAGAAGCAATATTCCATCTACAGCACTATTACCTCCAACGGCCATTCCGCGCAGAGGTACTGTTAGTGCTAAAGATATTCGTCTACATTTAGCAACACATTTTGTAACAAACGGAATAATTCCATGGCAGGATCAATATTAATGTTCAACTAATTTTGAAAATAAACATAAATAAAGGAGTTACGTTATCTATTCCGCCTTCTTTTGTAATTCCTGTGTCATATTTATTTGACATAAAGTCAAAATATTTGAAACCAAACCACTTCGATATATAAATTTCGTCAGTGCCTGTAACAAATATGTAGGTAGGCATTATAGGTTATTTTTCGTTTCCTATGGTGTGTCCTATAGTAAATGTTGTACATATTGATATTTGATAATGAGATTAACTAATCTAACATTCACTGTAAATAAAATAAAAGAATCCTTACCTGAACCAGTGACATTACTTTTTCTCTGCTTTGACTTTTCGCGTCGGTATGAACCTGTCAATGAGTCAAGTTTCTTTTTCAACTCGGGTATAGGTAACTTCATTTCCTTAGAGATCTTCCTCCAGCAATCTTCTCGCTTGCTTTTATTTAAATGATCTTTCGAATCCCATAACATTTTGAAGCTTCCGTAAAGTTGTATTAAGCGAATACTGTCTTCTTTATCCATTTTTGATTCACTGCCTCGCGAGTGTCGTTACGTCCGTCCACACCGAGCGAGCAGCTCAGACTGAGCTGCCTTTGAACATCCTCCTCCATTCCATCCATTTTCCTAGCTGCTTATTGTTTAAAGAAACGAAAACAGTCCCGTATCAATAAAAAACCTAGACGCTTCTGGATTAGAAAAATTTATGAGCGTCGCCACCAATATGGAAACAGATTACTTGGAGATTTAGTATATATATATATAGACTGTATATATATAGACTGTACATAATTTTACACGAATGTCCGTACAAGAGTTCGAAAATTTGTGCTCATTGTTGTCTGATAAAATCAAAAAGTGCGATACAAAATATAGAGAAGCAATCACTGTGAATGAACGAGTTTTAATAACTTTAAGATTTTTAGCAACCGGAGATTCTTATAGCAGCTTGCAATATCTATTTCGAGTATCGAAGCAGAGTATCTCAAGAATAGTTCCAGAAGTTTGTGACGCTATTATTGAAGCCTTAAGTGATTATGTAAAGGTAAATAAAAATAATTTCACAAATTTAAAAATCAATTGTTTATTTTAATTACAATTCAGTGATAGTTTCGAATCCAACATTGGCATTAGGTGATGGTGTAATGGCATGAGAAGACGTAGCGGTATGTGATGCTGATGATGAAGTGCCAGATGAGTCCATTGTAGGTGTATAGTATCCTGTATTAATTTGTTGTTGTGTGTATTCCCTATGTCGGCTTCAAAAATTATATTATTGATAGCGTTCTTAACATACGCTAATGTGTGCGGATCATATTTTCTTAGCTCGTTGGCTATGTGTCTTCCAAATGAAGAGTATGGATCGGTGATGTCGGTCGAAGACTTTTGCCGAGCATGATATCTGCCGAATCTTCCTGTGGCTGCGTTTTCTTCGGATTATGTCGTTTTTTTTTACGAGCAGGTTCTTATGTGAGGGCATGCTAGCTTCCGAGGCTAGGTCTTGTTGTTGTTGTGGTGGCGCTTCTTCGATGCTAGCCTCCGGCAATTGCGACTTGGTCGGAGCGTTTTCAGTCTCCGTGTGTCTCTCTACGTCAGAAGTTTGTGAAGATTCCGGTATTGCCTCCTGAAAACATAATTTTAATTAATAGATCAATTTGTGGTGCAATGTGAATGTGTATATAATGTGGCAGGACCCTACGTTTAATCCGATTGGAAGCTAAAGTTTAACGTCCGTAGTATTTAATACCTTCAAGTACCTTAGTAGCGATATCTTAAATATTTTTCTAGCAGGATTCTCCATTGCTTGAACGTCTTCGGACTACCACTAAAACGGGCCAAATATGGAGTGGTGTATAGTACCTAATACAACCACTCATAGGGGCCAAATACGTTTAGTCTGAATACTTTCAAACAGGGGAGGGTCCTGTCATGCTGAGTACTCTATAATTTTTTTTACAGATCCCATCTACAGAAGAAGAGTGGCTTGCTATATCAAAAGAATTTGAAAATAAATGGAATTTTCCCCACGCTATTGGAGCGATGGATGGGAAACATGTTATGTTGCAGGCACCGATTAACAGTGGCACTGATTATGTTAATTACAAACAATTTCCAAGCATCGTGCTTTTTGGATTAGTTTATGTAGCTACAATTTTTTGTATGTAAATGTTGGTAGCAAAGGGCGAATCTCTGATGGTGGTGTTTTTAAAAACACAACGTTGTATAAAAAGCTAGAAAAGAAAGAATTGAACTTGCCTGAAGAGAAGATATTGGAAATACCATATGTAACAAAAGTTCCTTATTTTATTTTATCCGATAAAGCCTTTGCACTCAACGAATATACCATGAAACCATTTGAGGGCAACACAGAAAATGGTTCTGAAGAAAGAATATTTAATTATCGCCTTAGCCGAGCTCGACGTGTCGTTGAGAATGCATTTGGTATATTAAGTGGCATATTTCGCGTTTTTAGAAAACCTATCTTACTAGAGCCAAATAAAGCAACAAAGGTCGTCTTAGCAGCTGTATATTTGTACAACTACATCCGAAAAAATACTTCAACTAATCTTATTTCACCGGAATTGTTTCACAGAGAACTTGATGGCGCACTGATTCCTGGCCAATGGAGAAATGAAATAAATGAAGTTACATTTGCACCCATTGCAGCGTTTCCAAGGCGTAGTTCTAATAACGCAAAAGAAATACGGTTGCACTTGGCAGAACATTTTATAACTAATGGTTCTATACCGTTTCAAAATCATTATGCATAGTTAAAAATTCTTACATTCGGCACCGTTTCCTTAGTGTCACCAGTTTCATTTTTATCCTTAAGAAAATGGAAATAAGGATATCCAAACCACTTCGAATTATAAACATCTGCAGCGCCTGAAACAGAACAAAAATAAAATTTATATTTCCATAATTTAAAATATTTTAATTGTATAAATAAATTTTCTTCAATTTAATTAGTATATAATAAGTAATTATTTTATCAAATAATTTGTAAGTTCATATTTTTAAGTACAAAAATGCGTACCTGAACCTGTTATGCGACTTTTTTTCTCCCTGCTTTTCTCTCGACGATAAGAACCACACAAGGACACCATTTTGTTTTTCACTTCCTGTCATATTAATTTGAGCAGATATTTGCCGCCAATTGTCTTCCCGCTGATTTTTGCTTAAATATTTTGGATCTTTGGGGTCCCAAAGCGCATTGTACAACCCGGTCACAATATCTGTGCACCTGACCTCGTGACGTCACATCGGCGGTCTGGGTACGGTGTGAAAAAAAGTTTTTTCGAGAAATGTGGATGTAAAAAAAATTTACTAACCTTTTCAAATCAATTTATTATTGATGAAGGGTTTGTTATTAAAAAAACAATAATTTTGATTACAAAAACATTTATTATTAAACTCAGTCACTATAAATTATTGACTCTATGCCTGACATTGTACAGGGTCCGGCAAAAAAACCTCCCTGATTTCAATAGGCATTTGCAAAGAGAATAAAAAACAAACAGAACAATTACGTATATTTGTGAGTAGCCTATATAATGCCATTTTACATCACTTAGTACACTTTACTTGGTTTTGAAAATTATGTCCGATAAATGATGTCCGCCATTGTTAAGACATTCACGAAGTCTTTCCCTGAAGTTGTCCATAGTTCTTCGTGTAACTTCCCTTGGAATGGCTGCCACTTCCTGCCTAATGGCATCTTTTAATTCTTGCAGAGTTCTGGGACGATGTTTGTACACTTCAGCCTTTAGGTAGCCCCACAGAAAGAAATCACAAGGTGATAAGTCGGGTGACCTTGGGGGCCAGGAAATGTCTCCTCTTAAAGAAACAAGACGTCCAGGAAACAACTCTTTTAACATTTCCATGGGCCGCCGAGCAGTGTGAGCTGTGGCTCCGTCCTGCTGGAACCAAACTTCTTCTTCCTCATGGTCTAAAACAAACTGGTTGATCTTGGGTCCGAGAAATGTCTCTATCATGTGACAATAGCGATCGGCATTGACCGTTACTGTTTGTCCATCTTCTTCATAAAAGTACGGTCCCCACACACCAAATTCAGCAACGGTGCACCAAACTGTGACTTTTGGGCTGTGTAGTGGTTGTTGGTGGAGTTCCCTCGGATTTTCTGCAGCCCAGTAGCGGAAATTCTGTTTGTTAACAGTTCCACACAGGTGGAAGTGGGCTTCATCGGAAGAAATGAAGACAGCATCTGGGGGAATGTTTTGCAAAATGTCATAACATGCAGCCCTGCGAATTGCATAATCTTCTTCAGACAACTTTTGGGCAACCATTATTTTGTAGGGATGCAGATTAAGTTCTTTATGTAGAATTTTTTTTTTTTTTTTTTTATTGTGACTCGGCAAAATGACTGCACCGCGCCTGATGGAAAGTGCGAATACAGTCCAGAGATGAGAGTAACGGATGGAAAACACAAATATCTTCACTCCGTCACTATCATTTTGCCGGTCTGGCCAAATGCTTCTTCACACTACGTTTGAAGGACCCGATGTTATAGAGGGGAGGGAATACATGCGCCGGGAGTTGGTTCCACAATTTGATGGTTCGGCATAAGAACGAATTGCCAAACTTTTTAGTGCGGGACGGTATTGAACTGACCGTCCAACTGTGGCAACGCAGTCCGGCACGGGTGGTCCGCTGATGGAAAGGAGAGGAAGGGATAAGGTTGAATAACTCTTCAGAGCACTCACCGTGGTACAGGCGATAGAATACGCTAAGAGAAGCTATATCTCTGCGAAGCTGTAACGACTCCGCATGCTCAGTTACATGAGGATCGTTGACAACACGGAAGGCGTAGCGCTGCAGTCCATCTAGGGCATCGAGCAAGTACTTGGCAGAGCCGTCCCAAAAAGAATTCTCCTAACACTCCTTTCTGACAATCCCAGGGCAGCTGCATGTTTAACCGCTGAACGCTTTGGAGACTGTTGGATGGATGTTCTCACTCGCGCCACATTCTCCGGTGTTATTGCAGTACGAGGTCGGCCAGGTGGTTTCCTTTTTAGTGCTGACCCTGTTTCTCTAAAGTTTGACACCCACAGTCTAATCGTTTTCGCATCAGGAACACTATCACGTCGGCCAAGTTCGAATCGAATCCGAAACGCGCGTTGAGTAGAAATCACAGAACCGCCATTTTGAATAAACTCCTCCACAACAAACGCGCGATGCTCACCGAGCCAAGCCATGACGCACACTAAAATGGCACGTACTCCGCTACGAAACAATACCCCCCAACATCTCTACTCCCATTACAACTCACGCGGTGGCTTGCTCAAACCGGGGAGGTTTTTTTGCCGGACCCTGTATCTTCCTCACTCTCACTTTCTGAACTCGCCGAACTGTCTTCCCCTAGTGATATTAAAAGTTGTGTGATGTTGTCATCTGCTAGATGATCCTTTTCCCAGTATTCTCGCTGTAGTCTCTCCACGTGATTCACTTCTTTTTTCCAGTCAGCTGGCGTAATTGACTTAATCGCATCTTTTGTAAGTTGTTCTATGTTCTTTTCCGATTGGTCAATGTTTTTATCTGCCACCCTTTGCTTTACCAAGTTCCATATATATTCGATAGGGTTTAGGTCACAATGGTAAGGTGGCAGACGCACAACTTCTTGGCCATGCACTCGCATCAAATCGTCGACGACATATTTTTTCGGCGGCTTTGTTCTCAGTATAATGGAATACAATTCCCTCTTTGTCATTTTATGGAATATTGTGTTCACGTAGCCAATTTTGCATGTCTGCTTTAAGAGCAGCACTAGTGGGCGCTTTCACCGACTGCGTCGAATGGTAGGGTGCATTGTCTATGACAACTAAACCGTTCGGCGGTAAATTTGGTATAAGCTTTTCACGGAGCCATTTTAAAAAATTGTTTGTGTCCATCTCGTTATGATAATCGCCGATTTTACTTTTACATTTATAAAGTAATTCTGCACCTTCAATAAATCCATTTTCTCCTCCAGCGTGTACAAGAATCCAACGTTGACCCGGATTTAAATTTTTCTTCACACTGCTGTCGGTATTATTTTGCCAGCATTTACTGACCGTATAGTGGGAATGGATCCACGTCTCGTCCAGGTAGGTAACCGGTTTTTTATCAGCGCCAAGGTCATTATTCTCTTTCATACGGCGTAGGTAGCGAGCCCTCCATGCGGCGATGTCCGGCTTTTGTGTCAATACACAGCGGATATTTTTACACTTTTTGAACTTGTAGCCCAATTTGTTAATTAAAATATTTCTTAGATATGTTCTCCCGCCTTGAAAATTTAGGTCTCTCTTAACTGCTGCCAGAATTTTCTTCAAAGTTGAGAGTTCTTTTTTTACAGCATAAAAACTGTTGATGATATTTCGTATTGCGCAAATGTCAAAATCATCTACTTCGATGCGTTTTTTGTACTGTTTACGCTTCTTACCCGGTGTCGATAATTTTGGTTCTCGGTGGGTTTCTAAATTATTACTAGTACTTGGAGTCGGACTAGCGCCCGGCGAAGTAGGTGGTTGTACTCTGGCTTCATTTTTAATTTTCATTAGAGTCCTCTTTGATATCCCAGTTGCAGCACAGGTTCGTTTCACCACTTGGTCTACAGGTATGGTGTACTGTTTGTTTGCTTTCTCCGATTCAAAAAACTTGAGCACTTTCAAGATTAAATTTCTTGATTCGCTGTGTATTGTTTTTCCCATGACTTCAGTTTAACAGCTACAACAATTTTAATAACAACCAAACCAGTCCAAACTTAACAGTAAACAGTCTAAACTTAACAATAAACATTAAAAAACAAAACAACAATAAAGCGAAAATATCAAAATTATCGTGACGTGTAGCGGCAACGAAGATGCTAACCGTACTGTCGCACCGGGGAGTGCGCGGAGAGGTGACAGGGGAAGCGGGAGAGGCGCCACATTCCAGCGAGGTGCACAGATATTGTGACCGGGTTGTACGTGCTGTACAGTTGTATTAAGCGAATGGACTCCTCCTGAATGCCCATGATATCAAAATTACAGAAGACAAATACGGCAAGAGACAAAACTTGAAGTAGCTTCGCGCGCGAGCAAAAAAACATAACCGTCCCCACCTAATGCACAGCGCTCACTGAGGCACCTTTGAGCGCGTCAAGTTTACCGACAACAGATGACTCGGGGCCGAGCCGTGCTCGGTCGAGCAAACGCGCGCCCGAGGCAGGCCGAGGCACGTCCACACCAGCCGAGGCATTTGGCTCGCGAGGCTGCCGCGCGAGCCTGTGCGCTAGGTGGGTACGCGGCTATTGTTATCCCTTCCGTACGTAAATATTACGCGACCAAATTAGGTTGGTTTGGGTGCAGTTCATATTGGAATGATAATGATGTCTTTTTGAATTAGCATGATTTTTTTGTTGTGTGAAGTGGGTGATCGACGTACGAGCCTATACCGCGGTTTTAAAGAACGACGGTTTTACTCGCAGCTCATTGGTGCTGATAGACTAGCGAGCAACAAGTCGTGTCTGAGCGATAACTGAGTTAACATGTCTTGTTCGGAGTCTGAAGCTTTGTGTTATCTCGCTATAGCATACCACGAAATCATGAAAAAAAAACGAAAACGCCCTAGTTTGGGTTAAAAGTTGGATAGAAAAGAGGCAAGAATTGTCGCATACCCATTTAATTCAAGAATTGTTGGCAGAACCACTGGATTACAGAAATTATCTGAGAATGTCTGAGGAATCATACAACGAATTGTTGTCTTTAGTGACACCTATAATACGAAAACAAAACACTATAATGCGAGAGGCTATTTCTCCTCATGAACGTTTAAGTGCTACAATTAGATACCTGGCAGAAGGTAAAACCCAAAGCAGTTTGCAGTATTCTACTTTGATATCCAGGCAAACATTGGGAAGAATTATTCCAGAGACATGCAGAGCTATTTACAGTGCATTAAAAAACGAATATATGAAGGTAAGATATTTATTTGTGCTTATTATTTTTTCAGTAGGTAAATCAGCATAGTACAAAAATATTTTAAAGATTTTAGTACCAAGTTAATACTTATCATCAACAACGAACTTAAGTTGAAAAATTAGAAACATAATACGCCAAACTATTCGAGTCTTCTGGGTTAAACTGTTGATCATCTGTGGCTGTCAGAACTTGAAATTGTGCTTAAGTTGTGGCTATGGATGTAAAATTTTTTGGCGCAGGCGTATTAATCTGTTGATCATCTGTTGCTGTCAGAACATGATATTGTGGTCGTGTTGTAGCTGTGGATGTAAAAATGGATGATCTGGTACTGGTATTTACTGGAGCAGGAGCAGGCTTACATAATGGTTGATTGTTAAAATTATAATTAGTGTTCGTATGTAAATTGTCAGATCACATTAATTACTGAATTAATAGAAAGCTGTTCTATTTGTCCATTAAAAATCACATCATTGATGAGTTTCTCAGCAAAAATTTTTTGTTCAGTAGTCATTGTCCTTAGTTTACTAGCAACGTTTCTGCCAAAAATATCAAAGTCATCCTCTTGTTGGCTGAGTCGTTGTGTAATTAAACGAAACATCTGATTGGAAGTGTCGTCTTTTCGTTTTCGTGAAAATGATGGAAGTTCAGGTGTAGTAGATGGCGATGGAGTTTGAGATGGCAGTTGAGGCACAGAATTAACCGATGGGGGTGGACTGGATATCTGCAATCAAACAAATAATATTAGTTATTTTTCTTTTTCTTGTTTCAGTTTCCTGATAATATAGAAGAGATGAAAATGACAGCTGAACAATTTAAAAACAAGTGGCAGTTCCCTAATTGTCTTGGTGCAGTAGATGGCAAACATGTCAAAATAATTCCACCTCCTGGCGCAGGATCTCATTTTTTTAATTACAAAGGCTTTCATAGTATTGTTCTTATGGCAGTTGTCAATGCTGAATACCAATTTATATATGTTGATGTAGGCACGAACGGCCGCATTTCTGATGGAGGAGTTT
>NW_020653308.1:0-11702 GCF_003589595.1 Hyposmocoma kahamanoa
TAAACATTTAAAATAACAATACCCAATTTATAATAAAACATGACATGACTGTCTATAACAGTTGCATTGCCACTCAGAGCTTAAAATCACAAAGATCTGAGGGGACCTGGTATTTCGCCCGTCACTCTGAGACGCAAGTTGACAAGTCCCATGTGCCTGTAATTTCTTCTTACCCTTCGAAGCTGGAACACAGTAATGCTGACATTACTGCTTGGCGGCAGAAACAGGTAAGGTGGCAGTATTTCCCTGGACGATCTCTTTCATAAGAAGCTCTACAGCTACTTAAATATAATTCTACTAAGACTATTGCACTATAATTTAGAATAGAATAGAAATTCTTTATTTCAGATACAGACCTATAAAAATTGTTAGTAAGATTTTCTCTTAAGAAGAAGCATGCCAAAAAAGTTTTGACGTTGGCTCCGCCCAAATTTGTGAAACAAATATATGCCTGAAGTTCGCGTGACATGCGACAGGAGATGTAGAATTTTGCGCATTAAAAGTACCAAATTCGTTTTAGCGGAATAACTCTAAAACTAAAGGGATTTAAAAAAATCCGTAGTGACAGTTGTCGATCATACATAAATATAATTAATTTTTGTCCTAATAACCTGTAGCATTTCGAGGATGAATCGAAAAAATGTGAAAATTAGAGGTCATTTCGTGATTTTTATCTATCGAGGAAAATTTATTGTTTTATGTTTCTGATTAATGTCTATGCTTGAATATATCGTGTAGTTACTCATACGATATTTTATTTTTAACTTTAAAGTGGATATACCCCTCAAAAATCAAATCGAAGATTAGGAATATTTCCTCTGCTCCCCCTTAAAGTAAGTAGGTTAGTATTATACATCAAAACAACACAAAAACTATTTATTTCTCAAACAAAAAACAGATTTGTAACCAACACAGTACATTAGAATTGGACAGTTCTCATATCTTTTCTACGTAAGTTTTGTTCTAAGGGTACTATAGCCAGTGCAAGCAAGCCCACACAGACCTTCTCAGTCAGTTTCTGACGTGCACGGGCAGTGAGCGAAGGAAATGCATAATTTAATTCCGCCTTTCCATTGTCGGGGGACTAGACGTTGGCTAGAGTTCCACCAGGTTCCACCCCTATGTTGTGGATATTCCAAGGCTTCGTACGACATACGTTTATATAGCGAGCGGCTAGAGAGTGGAATTTCCTACTTGCGCACTTGTTCCTCCAACGCTGTAACTTGGACCTTTTCAAGGCGAGAGTGTATAGGCATTATTTAGGTGTGCATGCTACATCGTCGACCTCGTCGTCACTTTCCATCCAGTCAGATGGAGGTCCAATGCTAAGTGCATGCATGCTAGCATTTTTTATAAAAAGAAAACTGCATCCGGTTCATAAAAGGCTAGTGCCATGGGTGAGCTGCCCCGGGTGCACGTACAGCACCCTACCTGTTTTCCAGATAGGTACCGGAGCTGTAGGCACGCTGACTTCCCGTCGCGCTCTGCGCAATTAACGGTTGCCATTGCTAAACTGTTGACTCTAAAGTATACTACCAAGTCTCCTCTTTGGTGGCGAAGCTGTAATGCACGCTCACTTTCCGACGCTGAAAAACGGCGTCTCTCCAGTTCCCAATAACTTAAGCTGCTGGAGGGACTGGAGGATATCTAACTCATCCTCTACTACCTCTCCGGGCTAGTGCTGAAGATGCTGGTTGCAGTCCGCAATGTCCAGACATAGCTTCCGATTTAAAGGGCAACTCACGTGACACGCACGTCTCCTCGCCTTAGGCCCACGTCTAGACAACCACTAACGCGCTATGAACGCCGGCCCCATGCCACTGGGGCAGACGAACCTGTCCATCTCTGAAGCTCACCACAAACCCCAGCTACTCCATACATAAGTCCAGGTCCGTCAGAGACGTCCGTGAAGGCGTATCACTGGCGGATGGCTTGGCCGGACGTCTTACCGGGGAGCCCGTAGTATCCCCGGAACTCCCTATCTCTCGGGTCAGTAGATAGGGACAATTATGATTAGATAATCAAATCTGCCTGCAACCATACGCAGGATGCCGTTGGAACTGTCATAAACGATACCTACTATTTTTTTACCTCACCTATTTCTGCCAAGCGAATATGAGCAATGAGGTGAAATTACAGGCACATGGGACTTGTCATAGGCGTGTCTGGTGGTAACACCAGACGTACGATTTGTTCGTCCCATATATATAGATATATATAACGAAAAATCATCACCGCGAGATACCGGTTAGCCTGCCTTGCCGACTCCAGCTTCACGGGTACAGTGCAGCCGCGCGGACGCCAAGTTGTTAAACATTTTATAAAATATATTTTTGTTTGTTAGGTTGTTAAATGAATTATTTGAAGTAATGACAACAGAAATGTTTTCTAAAATTGTGTTTATATGTTTGTGTTTCGCTTTCGTGGCTTCGCAAGGTCAGTATATCGATTTACTATTCATTATCAACAATTTATTTTTTCGACGTGTAACAAAAAAGTATTTAAGGAAATTCAAAACTCTATTTGCAATATTTTATTTTCTTGTTAAAGTTAAGGAATATGAAAATTTATAAGTACAAAAGTTTGTAAGTAAAAAAACATCGAGTGCCGTACCCTGGGGTATAGTGCCAGCCTTCGGGCACGGCCAGCACATTTCCCCTTTGAATTGCTAAACTTATTCTTTGGCGGAAATAACGGCTAGCCTTGTGGTCACCGGAGGCTTCCACGAGGCGATTCGACAGCACGTTTGCTAGAAGTTTTACCAGGGTTTTAACCGCAAAAAGCAACAATGCTGTAGCACTGAACAAGGTTGGCGAATTCCGGCTCATATTTGTACTAAAATGATATTTTAGCTTATTGTTATTATTACTGATCTCTATCTGATATAAAGATCAAATAAACGCAAAGAAAATTCCTTTGATACGATTGGACTTGAATCAATTTCTGTTGTCTCAACGGAGCTACCGTTCTCTAGATTTTGCGAATTTCTTTGTGCTTGTTATGGATATTTTCAAAAAAGACTTCAAAAATGGAGGTTCTCAATTCGATTATACATAGGCTACTTTGGTTTAAATTTGAAGATACCTCTGAGGGTGGCAAGCTAGGGGATGAATCCGGTTTCGCGCACTATCCGGTAACCGATTTCAATAAAACTTGGAAAATAGATGTATATATAGAGTTTTTTCTGAGTGTTCGATCTTTGCATTAATAATTATACCAAACTAGTGGAGTAATTTCACAAAAAAATAATTGAATATCAATTTAATAAAAATTTAATTAATACAGTGAATAGCGACATCTCTCGCCAGGTCTGGTAGCTGTAAAGGTACTAACTGGGTGATAAATCTGTCAAAGATTTCTCATAGATGGCGCTACGACTACAAAGTCGTTGAAAGACCAAGTACAAAGACACGACGCAAGCACATAGAAAAATTCGTGAGGTCCGTTGGTTCATTCCGTGGCTTAGTTGGTACAGCGTCTGGCACGGTATGCAAGAAGACGTCGGTTCGAATCCGACCGGATCGAAGGAATTTTTTCTGAGTGTTTTTTCTGAGTGTTCGATCTTTGTATTAATAATTATAACAAATAGATGTAACTCCACGAACTTTTGAGGTCGGGTTTTTTTTTATAAAAAAGTTATTTATTTTTATTCCACCTTCCTACTGCCATTATTCTAGAAAGCGGTCGATATTTTAATTTAACATCAATGCATGGCGCCTGTCTATGCTCACAGTGACATTAGCCCCCTTTACACACTCACTCTATCGCGCGTGATCAGGAGCGTACAGGATTGCGCGTGCGCGATTATCTACATGAATTTTTTGAAGCCAGCGTTCTTCCGCGCTCGATTGCTTGTGTTCGTTTTGTTACAATGGAAAGAGCGTCCGTGTTAGCCTTTAATAGCGCAGGATAGACCGTGTGAAACGGGTGTACTACGTGAGTGCGAATGCCAATTACGCGAATGACGATAGTGCGAAGACGGTTGCGCGAAAGCTTAAATGCGCGATAGTTCATTTGTGCGAATAGTCAGTTGCGTGAAAGCGTAAATGCGCGATAGTTCATTAGCGCGAATGATCAGTTGCGCGAATGACGATAGCACGAAGACAGATTTGACAGATTTGGTTGCAGGTTGTTGCAATTCTTTTCAATGCAAAGCTTTCACAACAAATACGTTTATTTTTGTAAAGTTTATCAGGGTGTACTTGCAACAAATAATCCGTCTTCGTACTATCGATATTTGCGCAAATGAACTATCGCGCATTTAAGCTTTCGCACAACCGTCTTCGCACTATCGTCAATCGCGTAATCGGCATTCGCACTCACGTAGAATACCCACACGCGATAGAGTGTCTATGTAAATCCCGCTATTTTCATTTGAATTTTCAGATGTATGCTACCACAAACAAGGTGCAATAGGATTTTGCAAGAATATAGCATACTGTCAACCGGCCATTGACGATCTCAAACGGAAAATTCACCCACAGGTACTTGTTTTGTAGTGACATGGACGTTAGGTCTCAGACGACGCTGAAACGGGAACAACAGAAAATCAGCGTCTGTCTAGCCCGAGATAGACTTATTGCTGTGTCGTATCCTTTTCTTCTTTTGCGCCACTGTACACACTATCTTAAAATCACGCAGCCATATGTTGTTTTAGTGTTAAGTTATAGATTTAAGTGTGTATAGTGACTCAATTTAATGAAGAAACGTTTTTCTTTCTTTCTTGTTTTCACTACTGTGAATAGATTTTTATGATTATCAAGTGACGGTAATAACAAGTCGTGCGCCTGGTGGTCAGTGTCACGCCTACCCATAACTGTCATGTTGTTCGCCACCGGTCAGTAAATCATAAACGTTTTTTTTTCACCAGCATTGAATTTATCTATCATAAATTTGCAATAATCCACGCGACGTATTTCTGCTCATCGTTCAGCTTGTGCGGAACCCACATTAAACAACGTTTATAGAAGGCATCGAGTATATAACCAGAAATAGAGACGAAGTGTCATTTAATTTGTTTGAAAACTATTCTGCCATATCATTACTGTGACAACAGCGCTTCGATTGGCTAGCCCGAGTTCGAAACAGTTGACGGGTGTCGTCAATTGTTTCACTTCAAATCGACCAGTTAACTTGAGCTTTGCTGTAATGGACGAAAATTGCAAAATTACGTACATATTTAATATGGAATTACCGATGAAATGTCATTCCGTTTGTTTTGTGATCAGATGCTTTGCCTCCCACACCACCAAATGGAACAACCCCATTGTTAGAGATATTATCTTTATTACAATAAATACAGAATATTTTTGGATTAAACGGAGATGTACACACAGGTCAGTTATTGGCGCTGTCTTTATTTCAGTGCAAACCAGACTTGATATTTATAAGTGATGTATAGTGATACATCACTACTTACTCATCAGTGGATGAGTTACCAGGAATATATGTCCCTTATTTCGTCTCTATTTCTGGTTATATACTTGATGATAGAAGGACAGTTGTCCGTGAATAATACTCTGCAACGCTGATCTAATGCCCAGTTCTTACTCATGCTCTCCATATATAATTCGTCACTTTTTACTAATAATATTTTGGACAGCTTGGACGTTTTGTCGAGTAACCGCTGTTGGCGGCTGACCCGACTTTGCCTCTTGTTCAAAACTTCTCCGTCCTCTTTTAAGTTCAGCAAACCAATTGAAAACTATTGCTCGTGAACGAGCAGAGTCACCAAAAGTTGTGGCTAAAAGTTCAAAACGTTCTTGCTGTTTTAAACATTTTTTTCATCACACTTGCTCGTAAATAATATGATTACATGAATAATAAATAAAATAAATAACGCACACACTCAACATAGCCCCGCACCAGGGAAACCCTGTGTCGCGGGTGCCATGGACAAACACATAGACAACCACAAATTACACCCAAACTCACGAGAGAAATAAATGTAGGCCATGCAAATATTTCTCCCGGCTCGGGAATCGAACCTGGGACCCGTGCTTGGCAGTCCGGCATGGTAACCGTTTGTCCACAGAGGCAGTTAAATGGTGACTAACTTGACTCTAATGCCTCATATAGTCACCCTCGTGCCTGCCTTTTGTCTTCCCATTACAGTAATGTCACTTAACAGCGGTTGAGCTCCTTGTGAAAGAGTTCGTCCAGGAAAGTAATTGCCACCTTGCCTATTTCTACCGCCAAGCAGTAATGTCAGCATTACTGTGTTCCGGTTTTGAAGGGTACGGGTGCTGGTGAAATTACAGTCACATGGGACTTGTCAAGGGTGACGGGCGTAGTGGCAGTGCGCCTCAGATCTTTGCGATTTAAAGCTCTGAGCGACACTGCAACTGTTATGGACAGTCGTGTAGCCTGGCATCAGGCGCATGACTTGTTCGTCTCGTCACTTGATATTATAAAAAAAATGGTCGGTAAAGAGTTTTTTTTTAATTAGCACGACATTCTTCCTCATCAGGTTAGGTTCAAGTTCAGGCAAGGAGGTTACTAAGGTACAAAATTAAAACATTCGCTTAAAATGTTATCTAAACAGAAACTTAATTGCAATTCAGACACATACTACTTAAATATTTATCATTAACAATTTTTTGTAATTGATTTTAATTATTTTCTGTATAAAAACTTACCAAATTTTTTTTTTACAATCCATCATGGTTGTATGCGTCTTTTCTTTTTAGCACATTTTAGTTCGAGTTGTATTATCTACTGGAAAAAACAGACAAAAAACCCGCCTATTGCAAAATCCATAATAAAATTGTAGTGTTGTGAACCATATTTCTTCATACATCAAATAAACATTGTGTTTATTTCCTCGCAAATCTGATAAAAAACGTTGTATGTATCACGCCCGGTAAAAAAAATATAAAATTCGAGTTTTTAAAGCCTTAGCCTTAGGCTTCGGGCTTCTAATAGACTCTCGTTAGTAGTTTCTTATTTACCGTCCATGTATTTCTACTCCTGTACATTAATCTGTCAATTGTAATTTCATAAACCATATTTTAGATCTGAATCAAAATTTTATTCTACATAATTGTACGGATAACGGCACATCAGACTACACATTTTTGTTCGAAAATCGCCTCCAGTGCAACGGAATATGATACGTCAATGTGTAGCTTGATGTGCTGGCGTGTATACATAACCCTCGTATATTTGTTAATGGCAACACCTCTCGCTAAACGCCGAAGAAAAAACATCGCGATAAGTCTTGCATGTATAACTATGAGGCAGGATGGCTGTTACCTTAAACCATGTCCTTAGAGAGCCGTGCGCAACAGTGGAACGTATAACCGGCCATTCTCACATTCGGTATTCTCAGTCTAATTACCATAGTCTCCTCAGTTTAATTAAAGAAAGAAAGAAAATACATTTATTTGTTTATCACAATGACACCACAAAAGACAAAAAAAAGAGAAAACGAAACAAATCATGATCAAATCATTCAGCGTAAAACATAAATAAACAATTACGAAAGAAACACACAAACAAACACAAAATAAAAATGTATATAGAACATTTTTATTAAATTAAAACACGAATTATTCACACAAATAATAAAAAAGAACACTAACTATTGAGATATTTTGTATGGTGCCAGGCGCGGTAACAAAAGGGTCACAAACTCAGTATTTGCTGAAGGACGCAATGCGTTCCCAGCACTGATTTTCAGTTAGGACCCTAAGTGAGGTCACGGAACAACACTTACCTATTTCTGCCGCCAAGCAGTAATGTTAACATTACTGTGTTACAGTTCTGAAGGGTACGGGTGCTGGTGAAATTACAGGCACATGGGACTCGTCAACTTATGTCTCAGGGTACCGGGCGCAGTGGCAGTGCCCCTCAGATCTTTGCGATTTGAAGCTCTGAGTGGCACTGTAACTGTTATGGACAGGCGTGTAGCTTACCATCAGGTTCAGGTTCAGGTTCAGGAAGGTACGACTTGTTCGTCCCAGCATTTGATATTATAAAAAATATAAAAAAAATACGCAAGCATACTTAGGTACTTGAATATAACAATAAAATAATTGTACATATTATACTGTAACAGATGTGTGTATGGGTGTGGGTGTGTGTGTTGTGTATGTTTAAATACTTCCAAATAATGTATGTATAAGTATAAAAATACATTATAATAACTAATACACTATACCTACATCAAGCAACTAATATGCTCTCAACCATTGACATACAATTATATGGACGTCGGGTCCGCGCTAAAAAGTGTCCGAATTTATAGGGCGTTAAAATCGTATACAGAGCGTTTTTGACGCTTTAGTCTTCGTTTGTTCGACTGACAGCGAAGCAAGCAAAATTAGACAGTACTGCGATGACAATACAATTTAAAAGCTTTTTCATATTCCTTTACATGTCACTACGTTTAAATAGGTTGACTTGGGACATTTTTTTCGTGGTTTTTGTATTAGACCCGTCGTCCATTTATTTGTAAGTCAATGCTCTCAACCTATAGTTATTGTTTTAAAAATAGCTGTATTCAATATTCATTATATAACAAATGGGTATAAAAAGTATAAATAAAAAGGTGCTGGAAAATTTCCGTAGCCATTGTTTTTTCTCGCTTAATATACCCAATAACATTGAACAACTTTAAGATTAACTATCAATATGTCTACATGGCATTAGAATAGTCAAAGGAATGTTCCAGTTATTAAGAAACGAATATTTTATGGAAACGGTTATTAGATCCATGGCTACGGTAATTAGAGAATGTGAGAATAGCCATAATAGGTTGTCGATTATGATGCTGTTAATTACTAAAATACTGCAATTAATTTTTCCAGGTCTGCGGTTATGATGGAGCGGATCCAATCGTTTGCTGTGTGAGGAATACTGGTTTGACTACGTCGACACTGTAAGACCGTGTTTCTAAATGTATTAAAATTTAGCAGCAGCAGAACTTCTTGTGAAAGAATTTGTCCAGGGAAGTACTGCCACGTTACCTATTTCTGCCGTCAAGCTGTAATGTGAGCATTAGAAAGAAAGAAAGAAAGAAAGAAAGCCATTTATTGCACAATCACAAACACGCATATAAACAAAAAACAAAAATAATAATAAAAACAAAAGGACATTGAGGAACAATAATAATACAAAATAATACAAAATTCATCGTCATGCGTGTCGCGACTAGTGCAAACGGGACTTACTCAGCTTTAGCCACAACCGGTTTGTTTACCGTGTCATTACTGCGTTTCGGTTTTGAAGGGTTCTGGTGAAATTACATGCACATGGGACTTAACGTTAAAATACACTGTACATACCTCGCGAGTACACCCTTTCAAACAAAAAAAGAATTTTCAAAATCGCTCCACAATTTACGGAGAAATCGGACAGTATATATAAAATACAGCCGAACGTAAAACCTCCTTGTTGTTTTGAGTCGGTAAAAAATCGTGAGTTTATTGACATTTGGAGATCGCTAATTTTGTATCGAGGTTATTATTTTTATTTAAATTTGATTACCACTGGTTTGACGAGTTTGCTGTCTTTAACGATATTGGGTTTGGCTAATTTTGCGAGTACGTGTTTTCCTTATGACATCATTTTCCTCGTGGCCTTTGTGTTAGCCAGGTATTCCTGTTGCACGAAGCCTAAGGCATTAATCACATTTAGAGCAGCAACTGCGCATGTGTTTTCTCTTTCTTTCATATCGCATTTTAGCACACGTGAAAGAGAAACAACGAATGGCTTTGCCGTCGTTGTTTCGTTGCATAATTGTAAGTACGTGACATATAATTAACCCTAAACCTTATGTAACATATTCATCACTCTTATACAAAATCTAATACCTACGCTATAATAGCCTACTAAATCTGACTAATGACAACATGCGCTCACTACGAGGAAAAAGGAACCTAAGCACGCGCACAGAGAGTTGAAAATAAAGTTGCCCGCCATGTGCAGTCGTGCGGAACCAAATGCTGGGGTTGTACAAGGATTGTAATCTGCATCTTCTTAGCGTGTCGACTCTGACGTTTATATTTATGAGGACCAGAACTCAGCGACTGACACAGCATTATCAATGGCGTTGTACAGGTCCTCGCCTGTGCAGGTGTATCGACACACAGGACAAGACAAAGACGTGCCATAGTCTAGGAAGAGACACCACAAATGCATGCGCTCTTAGAGCTATAACCCCACCAGTGTATGGTCTCCTTGCTTCGGCCGACTTGGGTCCGCAGTCTATTTAAAGTCTTGCACCATCGGCGATACACTCAGCGGTAAGCACTTATCGTGTAACAGGTACAAACGGGACTGGAATAGATTTTTACTTCTTACCTAGATACTTTAAATGTGACTAAAAAATTAAGAAGAAACTTAAAACAATAAAAATAAACGATTAACTATTGTGTCGGCGCATATAAAATACACAATATACAATTATAATTATACAAGTATAATATACAATAATATATACAAGTATATAGGCTCTTAGCCGAACCAAACCGAAAGCTTCCTCTGAAGGAGTGTAACGGAGGAGACGAACGAAATTGTAACACTGGGTTCCTCGTTGAGTCTGATCTTCCACTCTGTCATTCCAGCATATACTGCCCTGATAATTCAATAGGAGTAAGTTTTGAAAAAATCGACTTTTTGTAAACTGTATTTTCGCACCTTCAAAAAGAAATCTTTTTGAAGATGTTAAAACTGATTTATACGTATTTTTTACTAATAGATTTATTGACATACCTAAGGCGATTAACACACTGCACCGCGCGGAATCACGCGCGCGGTGGCGGAGACGCAGATCTGCGTCAACGCGCGGTTTAACCTGCGCGGGGGCAGCGGTCTAGCGGCCCCGCGTCGCTTAAACCAGTCGCTTCGCAGTCTTCTTTGACAAGAATGGTTAATAATACAGAACTCAATCAGGACGCTGCAGTTATATTGTCTATTTAATTTTTGTTTACTCAAAAAAAGACACCGAAGATTTTGGATACATCCCTTTTTACGAACCAGATCGATAAATGGATAATTTCAACTTCATTACAAATATTTAAGAAAATATGAAGATAAATTTGGTCGATTTTCAATAGCAAATATAAATTTATCGACGTCGAGATCTATTGCAGAAAACTAAACATGTCCTTAGCCTAAAAATCTGTGCGGTAGTGCGGAGCGCAGTGTGCCATAGCCTGTGGTTCGCCGCGCCCCTCCGTGCGAAGACCGGAGAAGCGTAGTCAGTGTATTCGACGGCGCGTGTTTTCCATACAAACTGAGATACTACAATATAACGTTAAAAAACGCAGCTTCACGCTCCGTGGCGGGGCGCGGTGCAGTGTGATAATTGCCTAAATTATCCATAAATTGTACCATTATACATATTTTGTGTGATGATGCTATTTTGATTATAAAGAAAGCCACCAAATCTATTAGTAATTTATGGAAAAATTGAGATATAAAAATACTTCTTAATGGTTTTTTAAATGTCTTAAGTTAGATAGATCTATTTCTATTATACCATTAGATGAGAAATTATTATAGCTATAGAAGTATAAAAACAACTAAAAGGGCGTATCTCAGAGAGCGCCTTCCGGCTTAGCAGTGCAGTACAGCTGAGTCAAAGACCCCTTCCACATATTTGTTTATTATCAAAACTGGGTCATTTTACGTTATTTTTTGTACATTAGATATTGACTTACAATTATATGGACGTCGGGTCCGCGCTAAAAAGTGTC
>NW_020653309.1:0-13613 GCF_003589595.1 Hyposmocoma kahamanoa
GTTTTTGTATTAGACCCGTCGTCCATTTATTTGTAAGTCAATGATTAGACACAGAAAAATATAACCCACGTCCTCTCCAATTGGAGATTAGATACAAAAAAATATAACCCACATCCTCTCCATCGCGATATTAAGAGCGGCTTAAAAATAAAATGGCCGACAATTTAGCTGCCATTCGTCGGCTAAATTTGAAAACTCGTAACTGCGTCGAAATCCTTTTTTTACTCTTCAAGCGCAATATCGGGCAGCCAAAGCTTAAAATATAATTTGTAGACTCTTTTTTAATTATAAAGGTATAATCAAAGATTGTCGTGTAATTATTTCTAGTAATTCTGTTTTTAGTGCCTACACAAAAGTGCACATAAAGGAAGGTTTTGAAATTTACGAATTGCTCCGACGAATTTTGATTTCGTAATGGCATAAATTCATTGCTAGTTTACGCATCTAGGAACTGGCACAGATAGAGCGTAACAATCTACGCACATTTTCCTGCTTCCAAACCGTGATCTATCTATGTAAAAAAGATTTACCAAATAAAGATTTGTTACAATTGCTAGGCTTGCCATCGAGTGCAGTGGCGGATATGATGAAAGTTGGAAACACATAGGGAAACCTGGCAGCTAATCGGCAAGATTATCAATTTAACAATTTCTACCACATTTCGCAATTTCCAACAAAACAAACGGTGGTTTTAACCGTAACCCATAAAAACTCGGAATCACATATTCCAAATTTGTGAGTGATTAGTTTAAAGAAATTTTAAAAAATGTATATAAGAAGTATTGTTAGGAAATAGCAATTTTTTTATGGAAAATAGTGATAGATATAACAATAATACGAGAAATATATTTTTGACAGTTTATGTCTTAGAATAATAACGCATAGAATGATAGTTTCATATCAAACGAACTGTCACAAGTGATGCAAAAATCAAATTCAGGAAGGCTAGTTTTAGTAGCAGGTTAATTTTCGGTTTTAGTGAATATTTATATAAAAATACAAGTTGAAACGCGTTACTTCCTTGTGGAATGTGATGTTAGTATCTATTTTATGTTTGTCTGACGTATTTTTACACTCATTTACCGCACATTTCGTCATTTTTAGCTAAAATTCTGGAGCTGTTCGCAGTGCAAGTTGACCTTGAGCACTGAAGGCCCGCCCGCTCGTGTAGGCCCTTTGGGAGCGCTTCAATTTGCCTCACTTAGCGTGTGCGGGCTAGGTTTCTATGCGTTATTATTCTAAGGTTTATGTCTTCAAAAACTCATGAATTCATTTAAGATAGAGTCGACTAGCTGTAATTGATTTTTTCCCGTTCTCAATCGGTTCTATTGCACGGGGCGAGGGACAGGGACACCGGATTTATTTCAGAATTTCTTTTTTATCAAACGAAATTAAAGATATTTGGAAAATGTATATAGTATCGTATTCTATAAGTGTTCTCTTTACTTCAGTTGATATGGAAACATCGATGGTGTATCTAAAATAACTATTAAGAGCTCTCTTGCCAAAAAAGTTTTGATATTGGCTCCGCCCAAATTTGTGAAACAAATATATGCCTGAAGTTCGCATGACATGCGACAGATGTTGAATTTTGCGCATTAAAAGTACCAAATTCGTTTTAGCGGAATAACTCTAAAACTAAAGGGATTTAAAAAAATCCGTAGTGACAGTTGTCGATCAGC
This sequence comes from Hyposmocoma kahamanoa, assembly GCF_003589595.1. NCBI lineage: Eukaryota > Metazoa > Arthropoda > Insecta > Lepidoptera > Cosmopterigidae > Hyposmocoma > Hyposmocoma kahamanoa. The sequence goes on from NW_020653309.1 coordinate 1,683, forward strand.
ATAAATTTAATTAATTATCTAATTTTTGTCCTAATAACCTGTAGCATTTCGAGGATAAATTGAAAAAATGTGAAAATTAGAGGTCATTTCGTGATTTTTATCTATCGAGGAAACTTTATTGTTTTATGTTTCTGATTAATGTCTATGCTTGAATATATCGTGTAGTTACTCATACAATATTTTATTTTTAACTTTAAAGTGGATATACCCTTCTAAAATCAAATCGAAGATTAGGAATTTTTCCTCTGCTCCCTCTTAAATATAGCGGTTTTCTTGTAAAATTTCGAGGAAAGTTTGTGTCTTTTCTACAGTGAAAATTTTTAGAAATCGTGTTTTCACACCGTGCACTAATCATTGTATGTCTTCGATTTTTACTATATATTTTTTCCAAAGTGACTTATTCAACACTTTCACTGTTATGCGGAGGCAACCAAAGCGATTTGAGGTTGTATCAACAAAATTGTTTAATGTATGGCTCTTTCGACCCGACTAGACTTGAACCAGTGTTTTTACCTCAACGAGGCTATAGGTGTTACCGACCGATGCTGGAACAAACTAGTGGAGTAATTTCACAAAAATAATTGAATATCATGGTGGTCTAACATCCTGACATTCAATTTATTTAATTACTATTTGCCAAGTTTTATTGAGATTGGCTACCGGAAAGCGTGCGAAACCTGACTCATCCCCTAGTTTGCCACCCTTAGAGATGGAATATTTCCTTCAACATTTAAATGGGACCAATACTGAGGTAGCCTCTTTCCTATCAAAAAAGAATCGTCGAAATCGGTTCACAAATGGAGTAATCGAGTAACATACACACAAAAAAAAACAGTCGAATGGAAAAATAGATGAATCATTGAATACATAATAATAAAAAATTTTCTCTTGTTCTGTATGCATGTATATAGTAACTTACCCTGGGCGGTGTATAGTACTTTGGAGCGGTGAGTGCATAGAACCCCGCCGCGACGAGGTAGGCCACGGCGAGTCGTTGTAGCACACCCATGATCCGAAGCTCATGTAGCATGTTCGAGCCGTATATCGTATTCAGGGACATTCCCAGCAAGAACATGATCACTGATCGCTGAAAACGCATACGAATTCTAAACCGCTACTAAAAGCAAACTACAAAAATGTTTACATTTCTTTGATATGTTGTGAGATTCAAGTGTCAAAGTGGAAGAAATAAACAAATTATTATTATTACATGGCCAAGCAGCAGTAGGGCACCTTGTGAAAGAGTAGCACACAGAACTACTGTCATGTTACCTATATCTGCCGCCAAGCATTACCGCGTTCCGGTTTTGAATGCTGCTGGTGACGGGCGCCGTGACAGTCCCTCAGATGTTTTCGATTTAAAGTTCTAAGAGGCACTTGGTACAGGTGTAGCAGTAGGCGAACGACTTCTTCGTCCCGTAAGCGCTAAACGCCCAATTGGTTATGACACGAACAAGTCGTACACGCCTGTCCATAACACATAAGTTGGCAAGTCCCATGTGCCTGTAATTTCACCAGCACCCTTACCCTTCTTAACCGGAACGCATTACTACTTGGCGGCAGAAATAGGTAAATTGACTTGTGTACTTCCCTGGACGAACTCTTTAAATTACATGCTTATATTAATACATAAACATGCGATCTGTTAGCAGCATAATGAGTTTTAAAAAAAGATCATGTAGGTCATTGACTTACAATTATATGGACGTCGGGTCCGCGCTAAAAAGTGTCCGCACTTGTAAGGCGCTAAAATCGTATACAGAGCGCCAAACTCCGCTTTAGTCTTCATTTGTTCTACTGACAGCGCGATACTGCGATGACATTACAATTTAAATTTCGAATAGGTTGACTTGGGACATTTTTTTCGTGGTTTTTGTATTAGACCCGTCGTCCATTTATTTGTAAGTCAATGATGTAGGTACACTAGTTATGTACAAACATTTTCAATGTAATTACAACAATATACAAAGAAATTTTTATTACTCAACGCTGCGCGACACAGTCACTAAGTTGCTATTGTTCTGCTACTTCAAAATTCTTCCTACAAATAATAGTCTCTGAATGTAAACCAGGCTAGAGGCTGCGATTGCGGGTCACAGTATCGAATGAGATCGTTATAACGATGTCAATTAAGGTAACAATACCGTATCTATTGCTGCACATGAGTATCAGGTTAACATCGGTCTTAATAACGCAGCAATGAATAGCACCTGGAGAGAATCGTATAGAGTAAAGAACTGCTGTTTATCACGCGAAAACAGAATTTCCAATGAACTATGCCCATTTTAATTAGGCGCACGTATTGATCAAATTTAATAAGTATGTGAAAGATTGTATCAATATGAAATACATACGGAAGTTAGTTATGTAACAAGTGAGAACGTGAACGTGCTGAGAATTAAGAGTTCTTTTGCGATCTTACATAAACGTCATTAATAAAACAGTTGCCATACAGCCGAGATCTAAATTCGATATGTGGAAAGAAATTAACATTTGTGTGAGAAACGGCTATGCCTGCATTATAGTTTATGAATCGCACGTAGAGGTTAGACATCGCGTAACGTTTTACATAATACCGCAGGCTTGTAAAGGTTGAGATACATCCAGGGCAACTGGAGGAACCGGTTGTTGCAAATGCAAATTTATATTATACTTGTAGGTTTATTATAGAATTCGTTTATTGAATTTACCTTCACTGGCATTGCAAAACTTTAGTTGGTTCAACTATACGTATGCTCAGACCAGGTGAAAAACACGATTTAGGAAACAAAGAGAATGCTTAAGACCATAGAAAATGTTACAAAAATATTCTATAAAGTAATGTTTTGTTTTAGTTTTCCAACTTTGTTTTTCAAAACACGTATTAATAAAGGGTTTATTTAACTTATTCTGGTATCATTTTAAGTACTATATTAATATTTTCTATTACTAAATAGCGCTGGTACAGGTACAAAAAATGTGGCACGCTTGGTTTTCATACAGATCGCGGCACTTGTGGTGTCTATTTAGATACATGTCCGTGGCAACAACTTACCCTGAGAATATGTAAGCATATCTTCCACCTCGGGACGCCCTTTGCAAAGGCGCTCTTCACACTGAGAGGGATGCAAACGCCCATGATCCAAAGGAAGGCGGGAAAAACCAGATCGCCAGCTACCAGGCCGTTCCACGTGGCATGCTCCAGCCACCAGTACCCGCCTGCGCCGTCGTTCACAAATATCATGAAGACTATGGCTATCCTATAAGAAAATTGACTTATTATAGTGAGTTTCATTTTATATATTTTTTACATTTGGATGTGGCCTCAGAGGCCTCATCAACAAATAATCTCAGTACAGAGTACTAAAAAAACCGACCTCAAAAGTACGTGGAATTACGTCTATTTGCTAAGTTTTATTGAAATATCCCCTAGTTCGCCACTATACAGTATAGTGGCGAACTAGAGGATATTTACACGTACTTTTGAGGTGAGTAAAATGAAACTAGATGTTTCTAAACTACATTTTACAATTATTATCAAATAAAATTGATCCGTGTAACTATCAAGTTTAAATTTTAAATGCGTATCTCTTGCGTGCGAGTAATAGCTTCAATGTAATGTCCAAGCAGGTTGATATTGCCCTTTTTAACTCCAGTGTTGCATCGGTAAAGGGTCTTATTAGTAATTTGTTTTTTGCCGAGTAGGTAACAGCCGTTGGTCTTCCAATAGGTTAAAATAAAGTAAAATAAACCGGAACGCAGTAATACTGTAATTACTGCTTGGCGGCAGAAATAGGTATGGTGGGAGTATAGTCAAGAGCACGTCAAGCTTGACACTTGGTACTTTGGGCCGTTCTTATCGGAAGCGGCATAGAGTTGGATTTAAATCTTAAATGTCAAGACGTGCTTTTGACCCTGTATTTCTCTGGACGAACTCTTTCACAAGGAGCTCTACTGCTTCTGGTGAAAAAGTCCACTGTGACATTACTTATTAAAAAAAACATGTTACAACTTCTTTAGTCTGTTGAAGTGCGTTGGAGTACATGTACCATATACCTTCAATATGTTTGTATGCCTTATATTTGGCACAGTAAAACTATATTTTCTTTTACTACATGTCAACTTCTACACATCCTATGTTTTCACTTGAACTGGTTGAAGACCATCTCAGTCAGCCGTGACCACGGGACCTATAAAGAACTCGAAAATTTGATATGATCGAATAAACGTAATGTATGTATACTCGGTATAGATAAGAAAAAAAACCGCCCTCAAAAATTCGTGGAATTACATCTTTTTGCCAAGTTTATTGAAATCGGTTACCGGAAAGTGCGCGAAACCGGATTCATCCCCTAGTTTGCCACCCTTAGAGGTGGAATATTTTCTTCAAATTTAAATAGGACCACTACGAGGTACCCTCTTTTCAACAATAAAAAGTCATCATGAACCGATATTGGTTCAGAAATGCCGAATGCGAGTTATCACGTAACATGTATACAAAAAAAAATTACAAGTTTAATTGAGATCCTCCTTTTTTTTTTGAAGTTGCAAAATGTAGTGAAGTTGACATATTTGATTCTTCTTTGCAGGTTTTTAAGTCACAATTAAATTTGAAAACGGAATTGTGTGCTCATCATTATACTCCGTCCAGTCTAACCATTTATTTAGGGATTCGCTCTGGACCTTTTGGAGGGAAAAGTGTCGTTTTTATTTTGACTTTCAATTATTTTGTGAAATCTAGTTTAAAGTTGAATAGGATAGTGATATTGTGCCATAATCGAAGATTAAAACGCGAAATTATACGAATCTCGAACTAAAATACCCGTATCGGCCCGTTTTAAGGAATCCCGAGTCAATCCAAGCACGCCGCCTCAAATTGCCTATCCTCTTTGTGGCGGCCATATTTACAGAAACATAATTAAACGAAGACATGGCTCAAAGGACTTGTATCCAAGCCAAAATTATTAATTAAAAAAAAACCATTTATTTAACTTTTGACAGATCGAATTCTAATCAATTAGTGATGTCCTAATGCGTTTCTGATTCGATTTTTTATAACAATGGATTTTATTTATGAAGAAGTTTTAATCGTGATTGTGAGCGGGTTCCAAAAAGAAGATATTGTCAAATCATGTCGAATCATGGATGTTGCGTTTGACAATTTGTGTACTCAAGAATTAATAATTAATGTTAATGAGGATTCAAGTGATGATTCCTGTTCATAGAGAAGAATCCGATGACTAATTATAATAAACAGTGAGAATTTATCGTAATTATTAATAATTTATTTCATTTCATTATAATAATTATTTGACAGGTACCAAAATTTAACAACTTGAATAATCTTCGTTACATAATCTGTTGGCTCTATAAATATGGGAACTAAAGAGTACGTCGCTTCACTAAAATTAAAAAAGAAAAGAGTCCAGAAAGTAATTACGGAATTTCGGAGGCATGCATATTTCAAAAGTTAAATAAATAGTTGGACGGAGTGTAGTTGTTTAATCTTTCTTTGTTTTGTTTAACTTTGTTATAATTTTTTCATTATAGTTTAGTAAAAAAACTTATTTTTAATTGAGCATTGCTTGTCTTTGGTTATACCTTATACTTATTCACCTTTATGTACTTACAGGGAACTTTAGGCTTAGTAATAAGTTAAATGTTCTTTTTTTTTAATTTTATAATTGTAAATAAGAGATTCGCTCTGGACCTTTTGGAGGGAAAAGTGTCGTTTTTATTTTGACTTTCAATTATTTTGTGAAATCTAGTTTAAAGTGGAATAGGATAGTGCTATTGTGCCTTAATCGAAGAAAAACGCGAAACTATACGAATCTCGAACTAAAATACCCATATCGGCCCGTTCTAAGGAATCCCGAGTCAATCCAAACACGCCGCCTCAAATTGCCTATCCTCTTTGTGGCGGCCATATTTACAGAAACATAATTAAACTTCATGTTTAGGCTGATGGCTTTGCCAAAGCCTTAATAAATTAAAAAAGAAATTGTAAATAAGTCAATGATTGTAAAAGACTGTTTATTCCTCAATAAAAAGAAAAAAGGCGGTTTAAAAATAGTTTCCTCTCTACCGTGTAGCAATCGTGAAAAACCTAAGAGTTCGATGTAACAATTCTTATTGAAACATATCGTGTATCAAGGATTTATGAATGTCGGTCAACCGCTAACACCTTATATTAAAAACCGCTTTTATATGTAAGATAATTTGTAAGTGTATATCAGATTATACCCTATGCATTTCATAGTGTTTTTTAAATGAGACAGTATGGGGAAATCCGAAACCGGAGAAGATACAAGGAGGTCCTTGGAACCGTTTAGTCTGTTTTTGTGGAAACAATTTGGGTATGGTCAATTTTTTGGTCAAGCGTGAGTTGTTTGTCATATTCATAGAAATTAATAAAACTGATAATTTTTTTTAGTGCTAATCTACTCAATTTCATAAAGGGGTACATTTCATTGTATGAGATGAAAAAAATCGGGACAGCCGAAGTTGGTCAAATTTCATAAAATATTTTTCATACAAAATTAATAAAATTGTCTATTTTTTGCTGATAGACTCAGCCTCTTCTAATAATGATTTTATTGCATTGGAAGGCAATAAACGGGAGCTATCCCAGAAGCAGAAGTTGGTAAAATTTAACAAAATGTTATTCATTTTGTATGAAAAAACTTTCTATTAAATTTGACCAACTTCTGCTTTCCCGATTTTTTCTTCCATACAAATAAAAACATACTTATAAGAAACCGAATCTATTATTTTAAAAAAATAGGCAATTTTATTCTTTTTGTACGCAAACTATTTCAAATCACGCAAATTATTTTATTATTTACCTACTTCGGAGGTACCGATTTTTTTGTCCCGTACAATGAAATGATCCCTTCATGAAACTGAGTCGATGGGCAGTAAAAATACTGCTCAATTTTATAAATTTTTATGGACAACTCACGCTGGACCAAGAAATTTACAGTGCCAAAATTGTTTTCACAAGAAAAACAATTTTGCTTTGGGTAATGCCGCCGATATCAATAGAATCTTTGTCCTGCAGAAACGTGCGGTTAGGGCAATTTACAATCTGGGCCCCAGAGTATCTTTGAGATACACAGGTAGGTCAAAGTACATCCACGAAAATGTAATTTATGTTAAGAGGAATAGTAATCTCTTTATGCAAAATTGTGACAGACATAACATTAATACGAGGAATAAAAATAAACTAGCTGTTCTTGGTAGTCATCTTCACAAAGTGACAAATTCATTTAAGGGGCAATGTTGGTTGGTAAGGTTGATATACAAAATTTGCCATTTACGAGGTTTAAAACTATAGTGAAACAAAAACTTTATACTAAAGGTTTTATATTTATATTATACAACTTCTGCGTACTTGGATGACAAAAATCCGTGGTAGTAACCCGTTTAGCTCATGGAGGTAGCCTCGATCTCTGATGTTTGGAAGCAAGACAAAAAATATATTGTAAATGTTGAATGCGTACAAATGTTATTTACAAAGAGCAACCCCTAGTGTTTCTTGCTCTTTCTTAGGGGAATCTGCCTTACGAATGAGCGGTAGAGTTTAACCAATGTGACGATTTCAAGTGTACTAATGCTTACCTATGGAATAAAAAAATATAAAATAAAACAAAAAAAATTATTTTGATTTTGATTTTTAATAGTTCCTAAGACAGCTTCTGCTTCTCCTATGATTTCGGATTGCCTCATACTGTCCCGGTTAAAAAAAACAATGCATATAAGCTCATCTACACAAGCACCCGTGAAGATACAGGAAAGATAGAGTCCAGTAAAAGATGCAAATATAACTGTTACGAAATTTAAGACAACAAATGTTTTGAAACATGAATATGTATATTTAATACAAAAGGTAACAAGCAACCGTAGTTTGCAACAGTTGGTATCTCATTTCCGGTCAACAGGTGCGTTACACCGATGTTCATCGACGGTTTCCCCATTTGCCCATAAACTCGGTGGCTTGGAAAACAAGCCGTGATGCTATTAGTTTCACCTATTATTCCATTAAATGCACAGCAATGACAACGTTAGCCGACTGCAAAAATAACTATGTCAAACAACTGTGAGCTGTACTTGACGTATTCAAGTCTGTAATTATCAAGTTCATTGATGATTTTCTTATTTCCCAACGTATATTTAAAAACGCGGTGGCACGAAATGACGTATTTTTATACGGAATACTAAATTTAGAAAACATATATGAACTGCAAATGTAAGTTTGCTGAACAACTAGGGTATCGCGCACTTTCCGGTAACCGATTTGAATAAAACTTGGCAATTTTATTAACTAATAATAATTTTATTATATACACGTACTGTTGAGATCGCTTTTTTTTTATGAAAAAAAATTATAACTTTAGTCACTTCGATATTGTAAGCAAAGGTACATAAAATTGAAAAATAACAATTTAAAATATTCTCAGAAAAAGATTGGCAGATTTTTGTAGCTACTTGTTATATACGAATATTTTTTTTAGTTTAAATATATTACGTTATGAGTAAGTTAATTATTTATTTTTTACCTTCTTAAGTTGAATGAAATAATAAAGTTAAAAAAACGAACATTTCCGGGCTTGTTTGAAATAAATTCCATATCTACAAGTTAAATTTTCAAAGCGTGTAACATAAGGACTCGACCATGTTTCAGTTTGGGATTGTAGGTAGAGTTCTTTTAGTATTAATAATAGAGGTGATATGAACTCACCTCTATTATTAATGAACTAAAGAGATCAAATGACGCAAGTCAGAAAGTATTTTTTTGTAAAGCCGACTTCATTTCTTACAATTGCACAATGTGTAAACAAAGAAGCCGTGATTGTAATTTTTTTCTTCAGACTTTAAAGTAAAACGTCAAATGACAAATGACAGAAGATTACTTTTTAAAAGGCATTTATTTAATGTGGTTTCGCTATGGACCTTTTGGAGGGAAAAGTGTCGTTTTTATTTTGACTTTCAATTATTTTGTGAAATCTAGTTTAAAGTGGAATAGAATAGTGCTATTGTGCCTTAATCGAAGATTAAAACGCGAAATTATACGAATCTCGAACTAAAATACCCGTATCGGCCCTTTCTAAGAAATCCCGGTTCAATCCAAGCACGCCGCCTCAAATTGCCTATCCTCTTTGTGGCGGCCATATTTACAGAAACATAATTAAACTTCATGTTTAGGCTGATGGCTTTGCCAAAAACTTAATAAATAAAAAATATTTAATGTTTGGAAACTCTGCCACATTCAAGTTGTATTTTTTTAAAACAGATTGTGTAAAGATAGAAATTTTACTTTTAATATGTACTAAATAATACGAGTAAAAAATAACGTAATAATTATATAAACGTAGCAAAGATATTCGAGAATTTTATTTTTACACTATTTTTTAAACCAATTTGCTTATAAATAGTCTTAATGAAATGGCGCCTGAATCATTGTCAGCGTAATGCTAAAAAAAACGTGAAAGTAAAAAAAATAGTCGCAATTGGCGCGATTATCATCTTCTAAATTTGAAAACGTCCTCTCTCCGTTGTTGAACTAAATCCCTTTTTTACTCTTCAATATCGAGCAATTAAAGCTTAAAATGTAATTTCTTGACCCTTTTTTAGTTATAAAGAAAAGATATAATCATAGATTGTCATAGGTTTCTAGTAATTCTGTTTTTGTGCCTGCTCAAAACATTCATATTACTGAAGTAGGAGGTTTACGAATTTAGACGATATGCAGCTGGTACTCAGGTACCACGTATGTACGTTAATTCTTTTTAAAATATTTGATTTCACTGAGATTAATTAGTCATCAAATAGTAATGTCTATTATTGACACAAATCACCATTTCTGAACTCAGTTTAGGTGTGTTTGGAAAGAATATGCAATTTTAAATCCAGATAAAATAAGTTTCATACCCAATGTGTAAAAAATCGCGAAATAGATAAATTCATCCTTGGAGATTTTAGGCTAAGGCATCTAATTAGCCATATTGCCAGACATTAGATTTTTATTTTTCTTCAATAATTTAATATTCTAAAACTTTTAAGAGAATTGTTTTGTTATGTCGTTGTTAATTAATTGTGTTGTTGTTGAATATTATAGCATACAAAGTCAATTTAAGAAAAAAAGACGCCATTTTGATAGTTGAAAGGTCGCAAAAACCGAAAAACTCGCTAATTATTAATTCGCCGAATAACTTTACAAATATTTATGACGCATAAATCCACACTCTATTGTCTTTACACCAACATCTATTGCGTCATCTGAAACGTATCCGTTTGTACAATAAACATCGACGGGTCAGGTAACCTTTGGATAGTTGAACCAAGAAATCTGTAAGGTCTTAATTATGCAACTTAAGATGAATATGGCGTACAAACAGGTTAACAAGTGGCACGGTTAAAATTTGAGAATTATACCAAGAACGTTTGCGTGCCAAGGAAATAAGGTGGCAATTCAGCCTGTCACTTCTTTATCGTAAAATTTTTTTAAAATATTGTAAAATTATAAGATACGAGTAGTATAAGAAATATTCATTTAAATAAATAAAAAATTTAGACAATTACAAAATGTGGTTTTGTAAACCACATAAATAAAAATATTCATTTGTCAAGTTATGCAATTGACTGAGTTTCGATGTAGCGTACTTTCGATGTAACATACTTTCAGTCTAGCGTACCATCAATATAACGTACGTCCCATCGATTTGGCATACCGTCGATTAACGCCCAGATGATGTAACATTTTCGATGTCACGATCATTCATACTGCAATTTTCGGTATTGTGAATCCAGGCCCCTTAAATAGATACCAGCGCTAAAATAATTTTCTTCACTATACTCCAATGCTTGTCAAGTTTAAATTGTCTTACCCTCTAAAGGTATCCAGCGCGCGAAGCCTTTGTTGTATAGCCAGCTCCTTGTCACCGTAGCGCAATTTGCCGGTCCGCCTTACTCTGGACATAATCAACTTCCCGATGCCATACAGCACCCATGCTGTGGCAAGAATTCCCAGCAGTAGGAGCAGAGCTGATAACAAAAAAATTAGCTGAAAACAAGAGCTGAATATTTAGTAGCTCTACCTCACGCTAACGGAGAAAGAAAACATTGTGATTACACCTGTACGTTGCAGAAGGTTCACCAGTCTTCGAAGAAAGGTTGGTGGCAATAATGATGGTCCGATATTGCCATCAAACTTTTCCCGTACTAATACGGTTCATTTTGCTCGGACCGAGTGGCAGGGACACTGGCTTTATATCAGAATTAATTCTGTTGCAAACGTAATAAAAGCTATTTGAAAAATGTATAGGTACAGTGTTCTATTTAGTTCAGTTGATGTTAAAAAAAAATCATTGGTATATGTAAAGTATCCATTAAATACATTGAGTTACAATTATAGGGACGTCGGGTCCGCGCTAAAAAGTGTCCGAACTTATAGGCCGTTAAAATCGTATACAGAGCGTCATTCACGCTGTAGTCTTCGTTTGTTTGACTGACAGCGAAGCAAGCAAAATTAGACAGTACTGCGATGACATTACAATTTAAAAGCTTTTTCATATTCCTTTACATGTCACTACGTTTAAATAGGTTGACTTGGGACATTTTTTTCGTGGTTTTTGCATTAGACCCTTCGTCCATTTATTTGTAAGTCAATGATTGAGTACAACGGTTTTCTTGTAAAATTTCGACATAAGTTTGTGTTTTTTTTTTCTACCGTGAAAATTTTTAGAAATCGTGTTTTGACTTCGTATACTAATCAGTGTATATCTTCAATTTTACTATATTTTTTCCAAAGAGTTTGATTCAACACTTTCACTGTTATGCTGAATCAACCAAAGCCATTTGAGGTTATATGGACTTTTAACGAATCCGCACAATAATCGGAAATTCATACCCTTGGTTTGATAAAGCGACATGTGATCATACGTCATAAGTCTT
>NW_020653309.1:14013-28836 GCF_003589595.1 Hyposmocoma kahamanoa
CTTTTTAGCGCGGACCCGACGTCCATATAATTGTAAGTCAATGCATAGTTGTCAAGAAGTACGTATTTTTCAGACTTCAGTACATAATGCTTACTTATTGCTATATAACAAATAAAATAAATGGTTTTACGAGAATGGAGTGAACTTACATTATTCATTATTGTATTTACATAACTGAAAGTAAAAGCAAGCAAGTTTATTCAACGTCTTTCAAAACCATCGGGAATCAAGTCTGTGTCGGCTGTTCATCGATTTGTGTAAGGCTCAAATGTTACTAACTTACTAAGATTTTTAAACTGACCTTGCCAATATCACGTGAAATATAGTAAGAATTCAATTTCGCCAAATAACATTGAAGATGTACGCAGTTTTCAAAAGTTAACTTAAATGATATATTAACATAGCTTTTTTATTATATGAAGAGACGGGACGAACACGCCTACAACGGTTACAGTGCCACTCAGAGATTCAAATCGCAAAGATCTAAGGGGCTCTGCTACTGCGATCGTCACCTCGTAAAGTTAATAAGTACCATGAGACTCTAGTTTCACCAGCTCCCTTACAAAACAGCTTCAAAAAGGTGGAAAAGAAAAAGAAGTACACTAGCCGTAATTGCGTCCAGCGGTACCGACGACGTTGCTATACGTGTCACGACTTCATTACTCCACAAAGTCTGCGGATATTGTGGAGTACATACGGGTGAAAACTGCCCTGAAGGTCGAGCAGTTGGAGTCCCGCCACAAGGTGAATTTTAATTCATTTGTGGTGAGAGTACCAACACAACATCTGTCGACCTTCATGAAGGAGGACTTTTGGCCGAAGGGTGTCATGTTCCGGCGTTTCCGAAGACCCACGTTGCGTCACACGTCACGGTCCATACGTGTAAATAAATAAATTGTTTTTATCATATTATTATGTATGTTAGTCTATAAGGTATGTGTTTTATAGGTCTTTTGTAACCTGAAGATAAATAAATAAAAATAAATAAAACAAAACAGGAATGCAGTAATGTGCGCATTACTGTTGGGTGACAGAAATAAATGGAGCTCTTCTACTATTATACAGGCAAAATGAGTTTATGTGGCGTGCAAACATTAATTTTAATATTTGATATAATACTTTTGATCTGGATCTTTTTAATACGAGTGTGATTTCGGTAAAGAGAGAACTGAGTGAGTGATTGACTCTTACTAAGACAACTGCTGTGGTTTTTCTTTTTTTTTTTTTTGTAACAAGTAAGGTAAATTGTGCATCCAGATTCCTTATTGTATCTATATATTCAGTGGCTGTAAAGTTCCTTGTGAAAGAGTTCATCAAGGGACTGCCACCTTACCTATTCCTGCCGCCAAGCAGTAATGTACGCATTACTGCGTTCCATTTTGAAGGGTGAAGGTGCTGGTGAAATCACAGGCACATGGGACTTTTCAACTTATGTCTCAGGGTATTGGACGCAAAGGTAGTGTACCTCAGATCTTTGCGATTTAAAACTCTGAGTGGCACTGCAACTGTTATGGACAGGCGTGTCGTTTACCATCAGGCGCACAAATTGGCTCTCAGTTGATATTATTATTATTTAATTTAGTTTTAAAACTGTTGACCTTCCCTTAAATAAATTCAGTTGAATTGCCATAGAGTTCACACAATTAGTAGTTTTTTTCATAAGAGTGAAAGAGACAGATATTTAATACACGATGATTCTACTAATTACTTGTTTAAGATATAAAACCCAGAATCGAAAACTCAATGTTCTGAAATTTTAACTCAATGTTACTTATTGTTAGCCAGGAGAATGACGGCATTGGTTTCGCCTGCGGAATGAGACAAACAACTTCATGTTCTTTAAAGGGTAATAAACACTTTCTTCTTTGCCATAACGTGTGCAATAATGACCCATAGCGCGGTGCCCCACACCGCTTCCGCAAGGTGAATTGTATGGGTTCTCATTTCGGGTACTCGCCAATGAAAGGGGAATAAATGAGCACAAACCGAATGACCTATATAAAGAGCTATAGCGTTAAGGCCTGGCGCTCTGAACGGGCCACCACCCCACAGTCTCCATGCGTCTGTGAGTGTATAACAGAGGCTCAGAATGACCAGAGAACACGCTGACGTCACCAGAACAAAGGACATCGACCTGAGGAAGAAAGTGGTAACATTAAAAATCAAGTTTGTAAATATTGAAACAATTGGGTCTAAGATAGGCGCCTTGTAGTATACTTGGCAAGTTAATACAGAACATCCATACATTTCATAAGTACAGTATACAGGATGTAAATGTATGTACTGGGAGGTACTCAGGGCAAAAACTTTTTAATTTAATAGGTCGTTGATCTCCGTCGTTGATCAGCACCCCATCACTCGCTTTCTTTGATCAATCATCATGTGAACGAATATTAATTATGCGGATATTTTATTTTATTACTTCGAGAGTAATTAACACCCTTAAATTCCGTGTTTGACGACCCAATATTTACATTTACCGAAAAAATGCACGTCTCTAGAATCTTCGGGGAACATATTGTTTCTAAACTAAGCATTGTTTACTGAAGTTTGTACAGAATTTCATCTAATTGCTTCATTTAAAAAACTAACTGAATTAAAACGTTTAGAAAATTAAAACTATGTCTTATCAAAGTGCGCGACAGCGCGTATGCAGCGCGTATAAAATTCGTCGTGTGCATATAGGCTCTAATCGTTAAGTGTGGCCAGGCAATTATTCCGTAAGTACAAGAGATATCAAAAACCTTTAAACTGATATCGAAATTGCGTTACCTAATGAATAAAAGTACTTTCGATGTTAGTTTAAAGATTTTTGATATCTCTTATATTTACGGAATAATCGCCAGCACACACTTAACGATTACACCTTGTATATCTCTATACAGTACAATGCGACCATGGAGTCTTATCTCAAAGTACTTCGTTAAAGTGGAAGAATTGTATTGAACATCTAACAATATGATATCGAGTTTTTAGGTCACGTATTTTTGTTATTCAGCCGTTTTACAGGTGTAAAAAGCCCGAAACATTATAATATTACACGATCCGGAAAAAAATTAGTTTGATTTCCAATATACAGTCGTTGTTAATACAAATATCGAACACATAGAAAAACCTTTTCGACCCGATGGGACTTGGACCCACGACCATACTGCACCGTAGTATTGCTCTTACCAACTGAGCTACGGGTTAAGTCATCGGGTTGCCGAAATTCTCCTATGTGTTTTTGTTAAATATATTTGTACTGGATCTTTCGGCATTCCGAGCCGCTAATGACATCTAGTGAGAGATTTTAGAATCTTCACCGCAGCATGTTCTATACTCTTCTATATTGAAGTTCATATTTTGTATTTTAAGGCGGAAGCCATACAGCTCTTTTTTGCATAGAGTTTGTGTGAATGGGCACGTTTCACCACACATGGACATTTCACAGCTTACCCCGCGATTTTGTTTCGAATTCGACATGACTACATATAGGCATTGCTAATAACACTCACCACAGGTTCTTATTAATGGGTACAGAACCGTGTTCCCTCGAAAATCCGGCCAAAAGTGCCCCGGTAAGTGCGAAGACCAAAGCCCAGGCCAGCCATCTTGAAACGCGCGATTTGTGCGACCGCTGCAGCAGCACAGTGGCTCCGGCCTGGACGCCGAGTAACGCTTGTACAGCTGATGTTAGGCAACCTGACGAAGATAATTCTTTGCTATGTCTTTTTTTATGATATCAAGTGACGGGATGAACAAGTTGTGAGCCTGGTGGTAAGCGACACACTTGTCCGTAACAGTTGCAGTGCCACAAATCACAAAGATCTTAGGGGCACTGCCACTACTGCGCTCTGTAACCGGAACGCAGTAATATGAGCATTACTGCTTGGCGGCAGAAATAAGCAAAGTAGCAGTACTTCCCTGGACTCTCTCACGAGGCCCTCTTATCATCCCATAGTTTTCCACCCATAGAGGGAGAATATTTTATTCAAATTTAAATGGGACCAATACTGAGATACCCTCCTTCCAACAAAAACGAATCATCAAAATCGGTTCACAAGTGCCTGCGTAATCGCGTAAAACACAAAAAAAGACGGTCGAATGGAGTCCTTTTTTAAAGGTGCGAAATGTGTGAAACTCATAAATAGATATTTTACCCAATAGTCCTTCAGGGTCAGTAGGCATTCCTCCGTAGACGCGACTGGCGTCGCTCTGCTGGTAAAGATGCGACTGGCCTAGGAGCAAGCGATCGATGTACCCGGCGGCCCCGCCACTGCAGTTTGGAGCCATCCACTCATCATGTTTGCCACCGGGGCCCAGGTAGCCACTGGAATCCGAGAATTATTATTAAGGTACATAAATCATTAATAAAACGTATCTTACCGTATCTTGCACAAAAACTGCAGTCAGTGCGATGTTCTATATGTAGAATAAACTCATTTTTTGTTATTATTAATATTTTCAGCAATCATTTCGTCTTCAATTGATGTTTGTTTGGTATTTGTGTGTGTGGTCGACCACGTAGAGTTGCCATGGCCGGGTCGGTCTTAAAATTAGGGTTGAAATCATTACAAACTGATTTCAACATTTTCCTGAGCTCGTGTCCGTCACACATGTACTTTATTCTTTTCTATTTTGTATTTCTTTTTATATAATTATTACTATTAATTAATTTTGTATAAAACCCTTTTCTTTTTCTCATTTCTTTCAATTATTATTTCTTTGTCATGTGTGGAAATAAATGGTTTAAACGGTTTAATCTTTATCCGTTATAATAAAGCCACATGTGGTCAAGAGTGGTTGTATCACATGGAAGTCACAAAACTGTTATGAAGTACTTGATAAAAATTATGTATAATGTCAAATTTTATAACTCCTATTTAAGCATAAAAAAGTTATAGAATAATTTCGTGCACCAAAGACGCAAAAATGCAGAAACATGATTATGCCAACTCTGTTGTATTCCGAATAATTTTGACTAAGTGCATTTATTGCTACTATTTATTATTATTGATTGAATATCTATACTAGATTCTCGTGTTTATTTTTTTTTATAATATCAAATCAAATCGTCATGCTCCCGGCTAACTATAACTAAAATTGAGTTAAATTTTCAGAACATCGAAATAATATCAACTGAGAGCCAATTCGTGCAACTGATTGTAAGCTACACGCCTGTCTATAACAGTTGCAGTGCCACTCGGAGCTTTAAATCGCAAAGATCTGAGGTACACTACCTCTGCGTCCATCACCCTGAGCCATAAGTTGACAAGTCCCATGTACCTGTAATTTCACCAGCACCCTTCAAAACCGGACCACAGTAATGCTGCTTGGATACAGAAATAGGTAAGGTGGCAGGTCCCTGGACGAACTCATTCAGAAGGACCTCTACTGCTATTAATAATAATTTATTTACTTCAGACATCAAAATTTCGGAACCATTTTAATATTGGTAGAGCTTATGCTAGATTAATACTTAATAACTAACAATGAAATTGACCTCTGTGCGAGTTTACACATCATCGGGCAATCAGGCTTATCAGTCATTGCTTTCAGGATGCCGTTACAACTCCCGCGCGTTCTGTTGAACAGCGAGGCAGTTTTCTTTTGCCAGACTGCGTCAAAGCCGTCCGAGCGTGCGTCTGCGGCATGTTCGCAAAGCGCAAAACGCGGGAGCTGCAACATTGCCCTGAATGCATTAATTAAATTGGACTCACAGAGTATTGTACGATTTTTGAGTATATTTGTACCACAAACTTGCCGCGTACATACTAAATGTATCTCCCGTGTCACGTGCATCCAGTGGGGGACTAACTATGCCGCGCGTGTTGGCCCATGGTCGCTACACCTTGATTTTCCTAGTCCATTGAACTCGATTCAGCACTGCTATGTATCCTGCCCATTTCCATTTCATCTTGTCAAGTTTGGTACGTAGTGGCAGTATGCGTTTGCATCGCAACATTTGCTTGTTGGCCCTAAAAACTGACCACGCCTGTGCTATGTTACGTACCACTTTCCCGCTTAGATTTTAATTAGCGTTATTAATTCTTAGAAATCGTTTAAAACAATTATGTAACGTGTAAAACAAAACCAGTTGAACGTGCGATAAAAACGGATATAATAGAAAACGTTTCACTGCCCCGAATAATATTTTTTAACAACACGCAGTAGATTGGCAAACGTAGAGGTTTTAATTGCACCCATCATCATTTGTCGAGTCGTTCTAGTGGAAACAAGGGGAACTGAAATGACGTATTGTTGTATATGTATGACGTATGGTGTATATGTGTGCAATGCAGAGTCATTACTCGTCTCGTGCGATTCACTGGAGGCCCGACTGCGCGCCAGCCCCAATCACATCTTGAACATGTTTTGAGAACCGCTAGGACATCCCGATGCTTTTTTTTTAACTTACACACTCATGGCACCGCACTAGGAAAACCCTGTATTGCAGGTGCCATGGACACACATATACACAACCACAAATTCCACCCAAACTCACTAGATAAATAAATATAGGTCATACAAATATTTCTCCCGGCCTGGGAATCGAACCCGAAACCTCTGCGAAGCAGTCCAGCATGGTAACCGTTCGGCCACGGAGGCAGTAAAAAAAAATGTTACATCGGTGGACGTCATTGCACGATATCCAATAACGAACTGTTCGATGGGGTTTGAATGTTCTGTTTTTAGCCGACTTCAAAAAAGGAGGATTTGTAAGTTCGTTTATATGTTCACCGATGTCTCCGTCAATAGTGGACCGATTTTGAAAATTATTTTTTTGTTTGAAAGGGTATACTCTCGAGGTAGTCCCATTGTCACCAAGCTAGAATCTGATTAGGGGATCCTATGGAACTCGAGGGAAATTCTCCAATTTTATAGGCTTGTACAGTGTATTCACCGATTTTTATTTTTGGTGTCGGAAAGAAAAACAAAAAAAATGGCTTTATGGATTCTAATGCTGTACAGTAAGTTTATAAACTTGCCTTGGCTGGCACCAACTCCAAAAATAACTGATTAGATATTGTAAATATTAAAGTATCAATATTTTTTTAGTGGTAGAATAAAATCTCAAACCGATCCGTAAGTACCTCATACCAATAAAAATATTTTATTAAAATTATAGGTTAATAGGTTTGGAGAAGAATTGTCACGTTGTAATTATTTAAATAAACCACAAATGTAGATGGAATGATTATAAAGTAGTTATAATACAATGTACGAAACAAAATTAGACAAAAATAAATAAAAAGTATTACGTACATTGTTGTCATTTTCTGTATTTTGTTATTTTTCGCTTTTTAATGTGGTGAGATTTGTGATTTTTCAAGTTGGCTGAATTCTTTTTGAAAAAAATGTTTTTTTTTTTAAATATCTTTATTTTCTTTTGCATTTTTATATTGTACTAAGACGATGTTTAATATTATTTTTATTTATTAACACTTTTGTATATACCTAATTTTTTTTTTAATTCATAGACCCTCTAGGCAAGATGAGCAATTGGCTTTCTTAACTTAAAAACCACATCTGCTGAATTCCAATTTTTCGGCAGACAGATTTAAAGATTCGATGAGACCAGACAAGCATACTTACGCAGGGCAGTCAGGATCGTGAACAGTGAAGGTGATGACGCTATGCACGGTGACCAGAGCCGCTGCCAGCGCCCAGCACCACACGCACGACAGCACGTCCTTCATCGCCTGTCCGCACGCGCCCTGCTCAACAACAGTAGATAGATAAAAGTATGTCATCATCAAAGCTTTTAGCCATAGTCGGGCCATAACAATTTGGGGACTTTTTCAGTGGTTGTGTACCCAATTCGACAACGTAAGTTCCTTCACGATGTCTTCTTTTACCGCTACTCAACTTTCACAAATGTAAGTAACCTAGAAATTTAATTTAATTTTTATTGAATTGATATTCAATTATTTTTTGTGAAATTACTCCACTAGTTTGTTATAATTATTAATACAAAGATCGAACACTCAGAAAAAACACTCAGAAAAAATTCCTTCGATCCGGTCGGATTCGAACCGACCGTGCCAAACGCTATACTAACTAAGCCACGGAACGAACCAACTACTAACGAAACAACTAGAAATTTAAGTCATGAGTGCCTCCACGGGGATTCGAATAGTTAACCTTTAAATTGAGAAGCAACTGTTCTTTAACCAGGCAACAACCCACCTACTACCGCTCTTAAAAAAGGACTTAAAATAACTTTTTCATAAAAAAGAACCAACCTCAAAAGTTCGTGGAAACAACTATTTGCCAAGTTTTATTCAAATCGCTTACCGGAAAGTGCGCGAATCCGGATTCATACCCTAGTTTGCCACCCTTAGAGGTGGAATATTTCCTTCAAATTTAAATGCGACCTATATTGAGATACCGCCTTCCCAATAAAAAAGAAACGCGTAACATACATACAAAAATAATATAGCCGAATTGAGAACCTCCTCCTTTTTTTCAAGTCGGTTAAAAGGAAAAAAAAACATTATATCGCACCCCTCATGGAAGAATGGCATAAGTGGAATTTCGCCAAACATGTTTATTGCTCCATTAGACACAGAAAAATATAACCCACGTCCTCTCCAATTGGAGATTAGATACAAAAAAATATAACCCACATCCTCTCCATCGCGATATTAAGAGCGGCTTAAAAAATGGCCGACAATTTAGCGGCCATTCGTCGGCTAAATTTGAAAACTCGTAACGCGTCGAAATCCTTTTTTTACTCTTCAAGCGTAATATCGGGCAGCCAAAGCTTAAAATATAATTTGTAGAGTCTTTTTTAATTATAAAGGTGTAATCAAAGATTGTCGTGTAGTTATTTCTAGTAATTCTGTTTTCAGTGCCTACACAAAAGTGCACATTAAGGAAGGTTTTGAAATTTACGAATTGCTCCGACGAATTTTGATTTCGTAATGGCATAAATTCATCGCTAGTTTACGCATCTAGGAACTGGCACAGATAGAGCGTAACAATCTACGCACATTTTCCTACTTCCAAACCGTGATCTATCTATGTAAAAAAGATTTACCAAAGAAAGATTTGTTACAATTGCTAGGCTTGCCATCGAGTGCAGTGGCGGATATGATGAAAGTTGGAAACACATAGGGAAACCTTGCAGCTAATCGGCAAGATTATCAATTTAGCAATTTCTACCACATTTCGCAATTTCCAACAAAATAAACGGTGGTTTTAACCGTAACCCATAAAAACTCGGAATCACATATTCCAAATTTGTGAGTGATTAGTTTAAAGAAATTTTAAAAAATTTATATAAGAAGTAATGTTACGAAATAGCAATTTTTTTTTATGGAAAATAGTGATAGATATAACAATAATACGAGAAATATATTTTTGACAGTTTATATCTTCAAAAACTCATGAATTCATTTAAGATAGAGTCGACTAGCTGTAACTTATTTTTTCCCGTTCTCAATCGGTTCTATTGCACGGGGCGAGGGACAGGGACACCGGCTTTATTTCAGAATTTATTTTTTATGAAACGAAATTAAAGATATTTGGAAATTGTATATAGTATCGTATTCTATAAGTGTTCTCTTTACTTCAGTTGCTATGGAAAAATCGATGGTATATCTAGAATAACTATTAAGAGCTCTCATGCCACAAAAGTTTTGGCGTTGGCTCCGCCCAAATTTGTGAAACAAATATACGAGTATGCCTGAAGTTCGCGTGACATGCGACAGGAGATGTTGAATTTTGCGCATTAAAAGTACCAAATTCGATTTAGCGGAATAACTCTAAAACTAAAGGGATAAAAAAAAATCCGTAGTGACAGTTGTCGATCATGCATAAATATAATTAATTATCTAATTTTTGTCCTAATAACCTGTAGCATTTCGAGGATGAATCGAAAAAATGTAAAATTAGAGGTCATTTCGTGAATTTTATCTATCGAGGAAACTTTATTGTTTTATGTTTCTGATTAATGTCTATGCTTGAATATATCGTGTAGTTACTCATACAATATTTTATTTTTAACTTTAAAGTGGATATACCCCTCTAAAATCAAATCGAAGATTAGGAATTTTTCCTCTGCTCCCTCTTAAATATAGCGGTTTTCTTGTAAAATTTCGAGGAAAGTTTGTGTCTTTTCTACAGTGAAAATTTTTTGAAATCGTGTTTTCACACCGTGCACTAATCAGTATATGTCTTCGATTTTTACTATACAGGGTGTAACAGCAAGGTGTAGTCATATTTGAAGGTCGGATTCAGTTAATGGTATGAAACTAGTTAGCAAAGTTGTTTTAGTACACACTACGTTATTTATGGAAATTTCGCCATGAACAGTTTCGATCAGCTGATGTCATTTAACGAAAATAAATAGTCACATCACATCTCTATTGAGTATCATAATACAACCAAATTACGTAACTTGAAAAAATTGTGAAATTCAGGCATGTTATTGTAAATGATAAAGTACTAAATCCATATTCTTATTACTATGTTATAATTTACTAAATTTATTATTATTTTATTCATGTAATATGCGTGTGAACATTTAATGAAAAATAAATATTATCGATTACTTTGCCAAAATACACTACTTTATAAAAAAACTATTATTTAAAACTTAGTACATAATAACGTAATATGGTTTCGTTAACTTCATATCTTCAATCATACAAAATACACAAATTTCCATTTAATATCCATTAATAAAACTAATGTCCTCTAAAAAACACATATTTAAAGTTATCTCTGTTTCTTTTTACCATATCATATGTAATAATACGCATTCATCTATTGTATTTTAATGAATGAAATTTGTCTCTTTCTATCCGTCGGTACTGTTCTAACGCATGGCGGCTAGCGAATCAGCCGGTATGTTTCTTCTAATGCATGACGCAATATGACGCAATTATCCGACTAATACTTCGCACCCTTACAATGAAAGCGACTCAAATCAAAAAATTAAAAAATGAGTTTATACCGTAAAACCATCTTAAAAAAATATTTTGTTACATTAGTCACACTGTGGTGAAGATGAAATTGTGCAATTAAAGCTCGAATAGCACTGATTCATAAAGGTCCCTTTCATTTTGTTCTTTCAGTTTAAAAATTCTACTCCCGCGTCGAAATATTAACGCCGCATTTATTGTTGAATCTGCATTTGCAAAGACAACACGCTGCCACTGACGGATTAGCATTTGAGCCATTTTCGTTCCGAAAATCATATTCAAAAATCACTAGTAGTAGAGCTCCTTGTGAGTTCGTCCAGGGTAGTACTGCCACTTTACTGTGTTACAGTTTTGAAGGGTAAGGGTGCTGGTGAAATTACAGGCACATGGGACTTGTCAACTATGTCTCAGAGAGATGGACGCCGTAGCAGTAGCCTTCGAGCGGCAGTGCTACTGTTATGGACAGGCGTGACGCTTTCCACCGGGTACACGACTTGTTCGACCCGTCGCTTAATATTTAAAAAAAATATATTTTTTTAGTAACTTACTTTTTAAAGGGACTTACTTTTTTGTTTCGTGGACTTTCTTCTTTTTTAATGGTGAAACAGGGACCACAAAACAATATCAAGGGTTATGACATCTTGCTTAGCTGATGAACATTAAAAAGACTTAATTCTTAATACGTTAAATGATAACAAAAAAATCGTTAAAAAAAAGACCTATTGGCGATTAGCTTTTGTAAATTATGTTTTTAAATTGTTGAACATTAAAATGATCAGAAACAATTTTCAGTTGTAAAGTTCCATTTTTCCTCATTATTTTCAAAGACTAATAAGGCCATCACCTTTAGTACTTCAAGAGTAATAAATAAAATAATATGAAAATGTCACAACTTGAAATCTTATTTTCTTTTTTATTCCCAAAAAGTTGAAATTTTGTATTGGGACACTTTCATCGTAAAGGTGCAACCTGAAGGTCGGCAAACGTCAAGAAATTAGTTTTGATCGTTGACCACGAATTAATTATTGTAATTTTCATCACTTGCTTGGAAATGAAAATATCGTGAGAAAACTTGGATTTCGGAGATAATTGCCGAAATCTTCAAAGATGCGAGAATGTCAAGTCTCCAACCAGTACTTACTATGCAAGTGTAGTGGACTAAACCTTGTGCAAAAAATAGTACTTTACTAACTTACATACGTCTATTGCTGTGCACACGTTTCTAACAACAGGCTTACGCTTAATTTGACTTATCTACACACGACAACTTTCTGTGTATGGGTTTATTACATGGTGAAATTGAAATAATTAATATCCGTTGAACCTATTAAGGTTCTTACTTCCTAATAATATCTACTCATCTAAAGAAATATTTTAGAATAGTTTAAATTAGCAATAGTGTAAAACCATAAAAAATCTTACCTAAATAAACAAAGTACCAAGATTAGTCGCCTTGCGTACACGATACGTAATCGTAGCGAAGTCGCAAGCCTTTGGCGGCAACTTTAGCGGCAAAAATATCACCTTTGATTTTCGCCGCCAGCATTTGATTTTATACATCGTGATGTGGAGTAGTGGTTAATGTTAGACTCGTTTCGGAGGTCGTGGATTCGATTCTCATAGTTAACTGGCTCTATGGGGTAGTTGTTAGAGTGTTAGGTTTTCTTTCCGGATGTCGTAGATTTG
Source organism: Hyposmocoma kahamanoa (assembly GCF_003589595.1). Classification (NCBI taxonomy): domain Eukaryota; kingdom Metazoa; phylum Arthropoda; class Insecta; order Lepidoptera; family Cosmopterigidae; genus Hyposmocoma; species Hyposmocoma kahamanoa. Next base: position 26,613 of record NW_020653309.1, read on the forward strand.
ATTCCCATAGTCGACTGCCTCCATAGTCTAGTGGTTAGAGCGTTAGGCTTTCTTTTCGGAAGTCGTGGATTTGATTCCCATAGTCGACTGCCTCTATGGTGTAGTGGTTAGAGTGTTAGGCTTTCGTTTCGGCGGTTGTGGATTTGATTCCCATAGTCGACTGCCTCCATGGTGTAGTGGTTAGTGTTAGGCTTTGTTTTCGGAGGTCGTGGATTTGATTCCTATAGTCGACTGCGTCCATGGTGTAGTGGTTAGAGTGTTAGGCTTTCGTTTCGGAGGTCGTGGATTTGATTCCTATAGTCGACTGCCTCCATGGTGTAGTGGTTAGTGTGTTAGGCTTTCGTTTCGGACGTCGTGGGTTTCCGATGGGTGACTGCCTCCTTAGTGCAGTATATCCGTATTCACCCAGTCAGTTCTTGCGTTGTGTGGAAGTGGTACGGGTGATGGTCAGAGCTTGTTTACAAACAAAGGCGTATGCAGTGCAACGTTGAAGGTCGTAGATACGTAGGATATAGGTATTCGTGTAATGTGTATGTAATGATGTAATTTGTATCATGAGAAGGGTCTTATTTTAAAAGGATGGTAATAATTTTAATTTCACCCTGTAGGTATACATTATGAAAACGTTACCCTGTATTCCAAAATTTGCGTTTCAGTTGGCGTCCTTTGATGTGCCGCCACTGAGGCAGAGGCGCTATTTTTTAATTTTTTGTAACAGTCTGTAATTGCCGTTTGCGTTGTGAGGACTAAATAGGTGTCATCGTTTTGTTTGTGTCTCGTTTTTGTGTTTATTTAAACTATGTCACGCTTAAGCAATAGTGATTACTATGAGATGATGTTGTGCGTAGGCGCAGCCGATGGGAGCTTGCGCCAGCCTCGCCAAATTTATTGGGCAAAGTTTATTGATGGCGTCCCAGAAAATCGACGTCGACTATTTCCTACTCTGGAATGCTTCAGGAAGATGGTTATGAGACTTCATAATAGTGGATCGTTCCGTGGTTCCAGTTCTGAAGGCTGGCCGAGGGAAGGACTGTACATTACCATCGCACGATTTGAGGGGTGGGAGGGGGGTGGGGGGAAGGGGGGGAGGGGAGGGAACCCTTCGTGCAAAGTTTCAAAGTTAGGAATTTAATAGTTTTCGAGATATTAATTTTTAAAAATTCAAAAAAAATAACCCCAAAAAATCATGTTTTCGCACCAAAGAGCAGGGTAACCCCCCCCCCCCGAACCCCTAGCGGGAAAAAACCCACCCCCAAACCACCCCCCCCAACTCCACTATGAAAAACTAAATTTAAACCTAAAACCAGGCAAAAACGCAAAATCCTAATTGATGCATACATCAAACAGTAAACAACAACAAACAACATGGCGTTCTTTACGCGTTTCGTTATTTTTTTGCAACAAAAAATAATTGTTCTAAAATAAAAGCTTACATACTAATTATAGTAAATTTCTATGTTAAATTTAACGAACGAACGCCGCGCGCGCGGCGGGCATTATCAATATGCATAATGAACATTTTTGGACTCATTTGAATCCCCGCGTATCAAGGGAATCAAATTTTCAACACCAGTGGCGGATTAACGTGTGGGCTGGTATAATAGGTTGTGCCGTCATCGGTCCAGTGTTTTTGCCGGCAAGTCTGAATGGGGCCAATTATTTAAGATTCCTAACAGAAGCCTTGGATGACGTTCTGATGGCCCTGCCAGTGACACAATACGTGAGACTCGTGATGGAACACAGGATGACTTTCCAGCACGATGGAGCACCTTTTGCTCGAAATGTACGTTCCCATCTGAACGACCGTTTCCCGCAGTGGATTGGGCGGGGAGGTCCTGTACCCTGGCCAGCGCGGCCCCAGACTTTACACCGCTCGATTTTTTTTATGGGGTCATATAAAAATATTGTTTATGCGGAGTCCTGTGAAAGCGCAGAAGAAATGAGGCAGAGGATCGAAATGGCGTTTAGTCAAATCACTCGGCAGATGCTTCAAAGAGTAGAGCAGTCTCTGTACCGACGCACGGAAATATGCATATTGCATGGAGGTCGGCATTTTGAACCTTACCTGTAAATGTGTGAAATGTGCCAGCAGTGCGTGCAGTGATTGTACTTATTATTCAAAATTATCGTAAACAAGTCAATCTTTCGTACATTGTACAACAGTGAATTACAATTCGTAGGAAATTCATTAAAACGTGTATGAATTGCACAGTAGGTAAGTACC
>NW_020653310.1:0-28457 GCF_003589595.1 Hyposmocoma kahamanoa
TTTGCAGTTTTCTTCCGGATTTACTTGTTTGTAGGGCGAAATCTCGTAAACTAAAAGGTAAGTTAAAAGGGTGAAGCTTGATATATATACCCCTAATGAGTATCTGATTAGTACCACATCAAGCAAGCGTAATTAGCGGGCTCCCGCCCCCTCCATTCCGCGGACTTTTGGACCTCTCCTCGTACGTTACTACGACTTCACAAATTCATTCATGAAACCTGGGCGGCCGCAAGCGGGGCGAAAGAACAACAGACTACAATTGAAATGCCATTGTAAAAACATGATTTGAATATGTTGATAATACGTTAATATTAAGTAACAAAATCTTTAAATACCTAGAAAAATTGAATTATTTCTAACAATATTATTTTATGCCATACCTAGGTACGCGTACGTACTTATTTACATACAATTTAAAGAATATTTATTTACTTACTTAGTTACGCCTTCATCGTATACACATTCTACATAGTTTAGTATTAATACATTTATTTACGACCATTTTACAATAGTGGATACTTTTTTAATTGGTACTTACCTACTGTTCAATTCATACACGTTTTAATGAATTTCCTACGAATTGTAATTCACTGTTGTTACAATGTACGAAATATTAACTTGTTAACGATAATTTTGAATAATAAGTACAATCACTGCACGCACTGCTGGCACATTTCACACATTTACAAGTAAGGTTCAAAATGCCGACCTCCATGCAATATGCATATTTCCGTGCGTCGGTACAGAGACTGCTCTACTCTTTGAAGCATCTGCCGAGTGATTTGACTAAACGCCATTTCGATCCGCTGCCTCATTTCTTCTGCGCTTTCACAGGACTCCGCATAAACAATATTTTTTATATGACCCTATAAAAAAAATCGAGCGGTGTCAAGTCTGGGGACCGCACTGGCCAGGATACAGGACCTCCCCGCCCAATCCGCAGCGGGAAACGGTCGTTCAGATGGGAACGTACATTTCGAGCAAAATGTGCCGGTGCTCCATCGTGCTGGAAAGTCATCCCGTGTTCCATCACGAGTCTCACGTATTGTGTCGCTGGCAGGGCCATCAGAACGTCATCCAAGTCTTCTGTTAGGAATCTTAAATAATTGGCCCCATTCAGACTTGCCGGAAAAAACACTGGACCGATGACGGCACAACCTATTATACCAGCCCACACGTTAATCCGCCACTGGTGTTGAAAATTTGATTCCCTTGATACGCGGGGATTCAAATGAGTCCAAAAATGTTCATTATGCATATTGATAATGCCCGCACGCGTAAATGACGCCTCGTCTGTCCACAGTACCGACGAAGCGAAGTCGGGAGACCTCCCAACCTGGTCGCGGTTCCAGCGGCAAAATGCCAAACGTGGATCATAGTCCGCTTGTAACAGCTCCTGAGTTCTTTGAAAATGGTATGGGTGCTGGCCATCATCCCGTAGCACACGCCACACACTCATATGGTTCACACCACCAAAGGCTGCCGCAGCACGACGAGTACTTGTCTTTGGATTGCCGAGAAAATGTTCCAAAACATCTGCCTCGAATTCTGGGTCTCGTGAACTTGGCCGGCCTTCAGAACTGGAACCACGGAACGATCCACTATTATGAAGTCTCATAACCATCTTCCTGAAGCATTCCAGAGTAGGAAATGGTCGACGTCGATTTTCTGGGACGCCATCAATAAACTTTGCCCAATAAATGTCAGAGAATGAAACAATGAAAGTCGTCAGAGGGCGCTGCGCGTCTAAACATCGGCTCTGTATAATATCTAATTTAAAAATAGTTAATAATAGTTATCTTTCAATTATATTCGATCAAAGTGAGCACCTAGTTACTTAAAGTGTGTGGAAGTGTTTGTGATAAAAACATCGAAAGAATAGTCATAAAAACTGAACAGTGAAATCTTGATTAATATTTCGTTTAAATCAAGACCTAAACCTATAATAATATAAAGAAACTTGCAGAAATTATCCTCGATAATATAGTCTTGATAAACAAGTGAAAAATAAGAGTGACAAGTGCGTTAATTTTAAACCCACATAACGACAAAGCTAATCTCATTTATAATCGCAACTTGGACTTTGTACCCTAACTACAGTTTCAAATAAACAAAACACTACGCCACGATAGCATCGTGGTGAGTAGCTGCATCAATAAGTAAAAACAACTATAGAAACTCGCCGAAAAGCCTAGGAAATCAGCGCCACCCGGCAGAGAATAGCTACAACAAGAAAGCACCTATCGAAACTCACCTGAAAGTCATTAGGAACTGCAAAAAACACTAGGAACACAACGCCATCTATTGGTGAGTAGCTGCAACGATAAGATAAACACCTATAGAGATTAGATTGAAAGTTTTTAAAAAATCCGTAAGATGGAGTGGAGTGCGCAGGATGTAAAACTGTAATACCAAACAGACAATTTATTACATGCAGATATTGTAAAGACACTTATGATCTGATCTGCGCAAACGTCTCCGAAAAACGATTTTACAACACCATGACAGCCGATCACAAACTCAACTGGCAATGCCAAGCCTGCAGGAGTAAAGCTCCCAAAACAAAATAATTCAAATACTCCAGTGCGTGCTTGTATGGAGGAACAATGCGATAATGTCACCCAGAGGAAAAAATCATCATCAGTCCAAGACAAGAATACTATGATTAGCTTCGAAATGTCTGCTGATGATCAAATTCAAAATGACCTAAGTATTATGGGTGAGACGATATGTACATCTAAATCTTCTCCAGAGAGACACCGAACAAATTCCATGAATTATGCGAGTGTTTATTTGAAAAATTAGAGAGTAATAAACAATCAATAATACAGGAAATAAAATCTACCGTGCAACAAGAAATTACATCTGCCATCTCAAAATTTAGATCTGAATTTACTAAAGAAACAGACACATTGACTGCTAAGAACCAGGAAATACAAAACAAAATCGAAAATTTAAATAAAAAAATATCGCATCTCGAATCACAGCTCAAAGACCTTTCAACTCAAAAACGACCTCTCCAAGCTCACGCAGAAGCGTCTGAGAATGCATTCGACATCAGCGACAACAAGGAAAAGATTGTACTCCATGGGCTTGAAGAATATTGCGATGAAACGGAAGACAGCGTTCATGATCGAGTAATAGATATATTCTATAATATACTAAATATCAACCTTATAGGGTACATAGAAGAACTGAGAAGAATAGGAAGAAATAAAGAACGCAGGCCACTGGAAATAGAATTATTAAGTAAAAAAATGACGACATATATATTAAAAAATAGAAATTACTTTAGAAATACCAAATTTACAATAACTGAATATTTAGATAAAAATGAACTAAATAAACGAAATGAACTAATCAAAGTGCTTCGAAACGAAAGGAAAAATGGAAACCATGCGATTATAAGAAATAATAGATTATATATCAACGGAAGAGAGTATACAAACGCATATGACAATGGGAATAATAATTCCAACGAAGTTAGCCAATCGTTGAATATGCGTCGTTCTTACCTTGACAAACAAACTATACACACACCTCATGGTGATATATCCGCATATCAAAAACCTCAAGAATTGAACAAAAATCATTTTTTTCGAGACTAGTTTTCAAATGATTTCGCAGAACGTTAAAAGTATTAATAATAAAATACATTTGCTAGAAAGTTGGTTGACGGACCACCAATTTGACGCTGTTTGTTTGTCCGAGACATGGATCAAACAGAATCGACATCAATACGTTCAAGTGGATGGATATGCACTTTCACCTCAGAGCAGTTTTACCTTGCTCGGTATGGAAATCTGCTGTGATTTGAATCCAAGGAGCTACATCGAATCTGTGATCAAAACAGCCTCACGGAAACTCGGAGTCCTGAACAAGGTGCGACGTTTTTTCACGCCGGACCAGTTATGCCTGCTGTACAAAACACAGGTCCGGTCTTGCGTTGAGTATTGTTCGCACTTGTGGGACGGCTCCGCCAAGTACTTACTCGATGCCTTGGATAAATTACAGCGTCGTGCTACTCGAATCATAGGCGACGAAGAGGTCTCATCACGCCTTGAACCTCTGCAACTGCGTAGAGATGTTGCATCGCTTAGCGCCTTTTACCGCATGTACCATGGTGAGTGCTCTGAAGAGCTGTTCAACCTCATCCCCCCTTCCCCGTTCCTGCTCAGAAGCACGCGTGCTGGCCTTCGTAGTCACCGTTTCTATTATATATTATAAATTTCTATTATAAATTGACCAAATTGACCAAAGTGACATACGTATATAAAATAATCTACTCCCATAATAATATGATGACTTTTAAAAATCAACTACTAAATCTAGACTGGACTAAGATAATACTAATTAATGACGACATAAACAATAATTATAATGCTCTTGAAGCAGCTCTAAAATCCCTATTAAACTCTTGTATACCAAATAAAAGAATAAAATTAAGAACTGAATCCCGCACAAAAATGACATGGCTGACAAAAGGGTTGAAACAATCGTGTAGACATAAAAGACTATTAAGATCACTGATAAATCAAACCGGTAATGACATATTAAGATCTCATTGTAAAACTTATCAAAGAATCCTTAAAAAATGCATAAAAGCATAAAAAAAATTGAGCTATAAAAAAATAATAAACAAGTCCAAAAACAAAAACAAAACTATGTGGAACATTGTAAAAGACGTAACTAAAACGCAAAAAACTCATAATCCTTCAAATTTGATGCTAACAATTTCGGATAAGGTATGCGATTGCCTCTCGGCGATCGCAAACTTGTTCAATGACTACTTCATGTCGGTGGGTGAATCATCGCAAAGGCGACCGTGCGGAAGGACACCTCTAAAACCGGCGCTAAACTCAATGTACCTTCAACCTGTAACAGAACAAGAAGTGTATAAATTGCTAAAACTCTTGCCTAATAAGTTCAGCTCCGGAGGAGATGAAATACCGTCTGCACTTATTAAGTTCTGCGCTAACGAGTTAGCTGCCCCCCTTACCATTTTGATCAATCAATCATTTAATGGGGAATGCTTTCCCGAAAAGCTAAAGGTTGCGAAAATCAAACCTTTGCTTAAAAAGGGCGGTAACAAAACCAACATTGCCTATTATCGGCCCATCGCGCTATTACCTGCAATATCTAAGATCTTCGAGAAAGCGATGGCAAATCGTATATACCGCTTTTTAGAAAAGTTTAATCTTTTAAATAAAAACCAATACGGGTTCCGGAAAAACCGATCGACAACTCACGCTGTTTATATGTAAATATGTGCAAGAGGCACTATCTTATATTAATGACAAATACTACGCAGTCGGAATACTACTGGACATGACCAAAGCCTACGATAAGGTTCTCCATAGTATATTGTTTTCTAAATTGTATGGAATCGGAATACGCGGCAAACCGTTTCGATGGCTGCAGTCGTATTTGGGGAATAGGAAACAGTATGTGGAAATCAATTCTCATAACAACTCCAACGGAGGATTTGAAAGTGTATGTTCCACGACGCGATGCATAAACAGTTCCATTCCACAGGGTAGCGTGCTGGGAAGTATCTTGTTTCTGATATACGTAAACGACTTACCGGATATGCTGGAATCGCTGTGCGTCATGTTCGCCGACGACATATCATTACTATTTAAATGTCAAAATAATAGCCAAAGTCTAAATCATGTTATAAATAATTTCGACGCTGTAAAAAGCTGGTTAACTGACCACAATCTTGAGATCAACTTGACTTATTAGGTTGGACCATAGACTCGCACTTTGACTGGAAAAATCACATTGAAAACCTTAAAAAGAAATTAGCTCAATTTACCTACGCACTAGCTGTCCTAAAAACTAATTCCGACTTTAATACAGCTCTGACTACATATTACGCATACGCACACGCATGGCTGCAGTACGGGATTATGCTCTGGGGACACAGCACGGTAGCGAATGACGTATTCATTCTGCAAAAGAAATGCCTGCGTATTCTATCTAATATAGATTCTAGAACTAGTTGCAGGCCGTTCTTCCAAAAAAATCGTATGTTGACCGTTCCGTGCATATATATTCTTGACGTTGTTAAGTTCGTTCGGAACAATATAGCCGAATTTAAATTTGTGAGTAGTTCACGTCGCAACAATCAACTGGTGCTTCCTACATCAAGACTGGAACTATTCAGAAATAGTCCATACTACAGAGCCATTTCAATATATAATAAAATATCCCTCAATATTAAAAATGAAATAAATAATAAAACTCTCTCGGTTAAATTAAAAAAATACTTAATTGAAAAGTGCTATTATTCTATGCATGAATTCTTTAATGACAAATAAAAATTTATTCCATTTTTAAACATTGAGACATTGACTTCATTTTGCGATCTTATCTACTATGTGATTTATAAAAGTAAAAATAAAAGTAATAATATGTACTCTTATATAGTCATTATTAATATTCCAATTTTAAAATTAAATTATGTATAAAATAAGGCCTATATGCCTAAATGAAATACTTGCCCTTATAATTATTACTTTTATAATATTTTAATATGTAATTTATAAATGTAATTGCAATGCCCCAACAGGGCTTATGTACATATTGGCATTGTGTTGTTTTTAAGATCTTTCTCACCAAAATTGTACATACTGCAGAAATAAATAAATAAATAAATTTGGCGAGCCTGGCGCAAGCTCCCATCGGCTGCGCCTACACACAACATCATCTCATAGTAATCACTATTGCTTAAGCGTGACATAGTTTAAATAAACACAAAAACGAGACACAAACAAAACGATGACACCTATTTAGTCGTCACAACGCAAACGGCGATTACAGACTGTTACAAAAAATAAAAAAATAGTGCCTCTGCCTCAGCGGCGGCACATCAAAGGACGCCGACTGAAACGCAAATTTTGGAATATAGGGTAACGTTTTCATAATGTACTTACCTACAGGATGAAATTAAAATTGTTACCATTTTTTTAAAATAAGACCCTTTTCATGATACAAATTACATCATTACATACACATTAAACGAATACCTATATCCTACGTATCTACGACCTTCAACGTTGCACTGCATACGCCTTTGTTTGTAAACATAACTCTGACCATCACCCGTACCACTTCCACACAACGCAAGAACTGACTGGGTCATTACGGATATACTGCACTAAGAAGGCAGTCACCCATCGGAAACCCACGACGTCCGAAACGAAAGCCTAACACACTAACCACTACACCATGGAGGCAGTCGACTATAGGAATCAAATCCACGACCTCTGAAACGAAAGCCTAACACTCTAACCACTACACCATGGAGGCAGTCGACTATAGGAATCAAATCCACGACCTCCGAAAACAAAGCCTAACACTAACCACTACACCATGGAGGCAGTCGACTATGGGAATCAACTTCCGAAAAGAAAGCCTAAAACCGGGTCCAGACGAGTGTAACGTGTAATGTAAGATTACGTGTAATTTAGCGTCAACAGTGTGGACGGCACACGAACTCAAAGCGAATTGTGTACGCGAAACGATTTTAAAAAAAGCTGTTTCCACTCAGTCACTACGAACATGCCGAACAGGGAGGTCGTGATAGCTGGTGCGGTTTTTATTTTCATGTGTTTACTAACTGAAGACCGGAAACGTCGGAAGCGTCGATGGTGGAAAATTGAATTGTATAAAAGAAGATCTTCTTTACTTGTGGAACTAAAATCTCAGCATATAAGTGGTCAATATAAAAACTTTACCCGGATGTCGCCTACTGACTTCGAATATTTGTTAACAATCATTGCGCCTAAAATATCAAGACAAGACACTATAATGAGATCTGCGATTTCGCCGCAAGATAGACTGGCTCTAACACTAAGATTTTTGGCAACAAGAGATTCATATACAAGCCTTCAATACACCTTCAGAATTTCAAAACAGTCAATTTCTTGCATTGTACCAGAAGTTTGTGAAGCGATTATAGAAGCATTGAAAGAAAACATTAAAGTGAGTTTTACATATTTTTATTTATTTATTAAAATAACAAATTAAGGTACTGTTTTCGCCTTTACCTACTTAATAGTAGGGTAAGCGAAATTAAAATTATAATTAGAAGTCAAATTATGTAGATAGAACAAAAAATTTTTTTTTTCAAATCAGGTCATTCACAAAATCTACATCTTCATATGAGTTTTGGGATGATTCTGAGGGAACAGGTGAAGCATATGGAGCAGTTGTGTAACTTGTCTGATTCTGACTTGTTGAATACCCTGAAGTATATGGTTCTGAGCGATTAGATAAAGAAGGTGGTTCATTGCAGTATCTTGATGAAGGAGCCGAGCCTGTTGTATATCCACTGTAATTGAATTGAGAATTGAATGCCGATGGATTATAATGTTGAGAAAAGTTAGTGCATCCTTCATCGGCTTTGAATATTATGTCCATTATTGCTCGCTGCACGACATTTTTAGTACTTCTGTTATATTGTTGCATCTTGCTGCATATAAAATTTGAAAAGAAAAGGGTTTCAGTGTCAAAATTATTTGGATTATTGTTTCGGGGTTCAGGAGTAGGACTAGAAACAGCACTCTTAACCCGGCGAGGCTGTGGTGGCAAAATGTAACAATGAGTATGTGGTGGGGTTTGACATACCCACTTATTAAATTGGCCATAAATATCATAATATCGATAAATTGAGTTCTAATCTTATGTTTTGTGATATTAATATAGACAATAAACAGCTTTTAAGGAAAAAACTTTAATATTTTAATAATATTTTTTTTATTATTTAGGAAAATAAAAGAAACTGAGTTTTTTTAAACAAAAATAGGCATTACCTTCATAAACCTCTAAAATAAACAAAAACAAAATTTTACTTTAAACAACAACTACTAAATTAAGAAAAAAACATTAGTCTTTGAATTAGAAATAAAAAACTATCATAATACTTTGGAACAGCTTAGGAACTAGGGTCATCATAACAACAATTTTTGCAGGAAAATATTGCATGCTCTATACATATGGCCTTCCCACATGTTGAGCAAGAGTGCTTTGTCTTTCGATCTTTTTTCCTTGGACAATCAGCACATCTCGTATATTGCCCAGTACTATTCTGGAGTGAACGACTTGGTTCTTCATTAATTTGCGAACAGATCCTCTTTCGAATATAGACTGGAATGTTTTTTTGGTCTTTTCGTAATCGTAAATGTTCATACACCAGAGCTAACCCTAGATTACGGATAAACTCTGTTCGCTTTATGTTTTCATTTTTGTTTTCCCGAAAAATAATATTTGCGTTTGAAGCAGCTATGTTTAGTATCCCATGAAAGATGGTCATAGGCCACCGCTTGCTGTTACGCGAAACATCGTAAGTAGCGCAGAGTTCATCGACAACATCTACTCCTGCTTTCGTACCATTATAAAATGTTATAATTTCGGGCTTCTTTTTATCTCCCGTGGTCTCATCAATTCTATCATCATGGTGTAAAGTGGACATAGCTATAACCACTTTATTCTTTTTCGGGGCGTAGGACACTAATGTAATGTCCTTCTGGAAACAGAACAATGAGCTTCCTGGTTCTTTTCCAGTTTTCAATAAAGCGGACGGAATGCATTTTTTGTTCTTTCGAACTGTTCCTGTAGATGTAAGCCTATGGTTAGCCAGTAGATGTAGCATTAATTCGTGACTAGTAAACCAGTTGTCGAATGTCAGGTTGCGGTTGGACTGTGATATGGGCTGAACAAGTCTTTCCACAAGATCAAACGGTTTGTTGCTAACTGCATAAGGTCCACTGGGTTGTTTCCCTGCATAAACTTCTAAATTGAATGTGTAGAAAGATTTTGCATCTACAAGAGCTTGGATTTTTATTCCATACTTAGCAGGTTTGCTCGGAATGTATACGCAAAATCCGCACTTCCCTCTAAAGGCTAACAACATTTCGTCAATGGTCATATATTCATGAGGAATATAAGCTTGCTGGCAGCAATCAACAAATTGGTCGAAAAGCATTCTGATATGAGTTAAGTTATCAGTTTCCTTTCACTCGTCTCTTGTCGATTTATCATCAAAACGTATACAGTTTTGCAGGAGGTAAAATCGTTGTAGGGACATGGTTGTACGAAAAATATCAACACCTGTACCATCCGTTCGCCACAAATCTCTGAGGCTCTGGCGACTAGATCTATTGAGTCCAGCAATATATAGCAAACCAACAAAAGCGTCGAATTCCGAAGCTGTTGTCTCTTTCATATAGTACATTTTTTTTGGATCATTACACTTTGTTTGCCGGTTAATAATTTCTTTATTTGTGTATGTCAAAACAGAAGTTTTCATTTGTTCAGTAAAAAAAATATTCCAGCATTCAACTTCCGTTTTAGCTAACTTTGCAATTCCTTTTACGCCAGGCCGTTCGAAAATTATGTTCTCGCTGCGAGTATGTACATTAGTCCGCGGTGGTTTTATGAGCCGTTTCTGACCAGCTTTGGACTCATAATAAGGAACTTGAACAGAAAACCAACGTCGATTTCTCAAAACTGACAGCGAGATGTCATCGTCAAAATCATTAAAATCTAGTGCAAGTTCACTGACCCCTTGTTCTCGATCACTAATCTCCTGTTCTGTCTCAGATCCTAGGTTATGTTCGCTGTAATGATCAGATTCGGGTTCGGAGCTTGACTCGTCCGAACATTCTTGGAAAACGTCCTCTATCATGGACTCAAGACGCCTTTGATCTCTTTCGAAACTCATTTTCGTTCAAAAACTAAAACAAAAAACAAATAATAAGCTAATAAACCAAAAAAACAATCTTCAATTTTACCGAAATAACCACACACCAACTATGTGGCGGGGTATTACGTACCCGACAGGAGTATGCGCACGTATATCTCAAGCGCCGGTTAGCGCAACACTGCGATCACGCCACTATCCCCTCCCGCAGCTCCTTAGCTCCAGCTATGCGGCGAGACAAACCGTTACAGCAAAAATTTAAAACAAAACGATCGTTGGAGTAATGCGTGGGGTATGTCACACCCCACCACAGCTTCGCCGGGTTAAGCACGCCAAGAGCCTCCGAAAGCATACCCATTTTTTTATTTTCGTCTGATTTCTTTTTTTTTGGGGGCCGGTCCAGATGGTGATATAAATTCTAAACTATTATCATTTTCTGCACTTGTAGATGCTCTCTGTTCCGGTTCATTTGTAATCTGTAATAAAAAATAAACTTATTGTTTCAGCTGCCGAAAACAGAGTCAGAATGGATCCAAATCTCAAACAGATTTGATGAATTGTGGAATTTTCCCCATTGTGCCGGAGCCATGGACGGTAAACATGTCATTATTGAGGCTCCGGTACATAGTGGCACAGAATATCGCAACTACAAATCGAATTTTAGTATAGTGATGTTTGCTTTAGTAGACGCGGAAAATAATTACACATTTCTGGATGTCGGATGTCAAGGCCGAATTTCAGATGGTGGAATTTTTAAGGCAACTGAATTATATAGAAAACTAGAAAATGATTCATTAAGATTGCCTGCATCTGAAGCACTGCAAGGTAGAAACAAAGTAGTACCTTATGTTTTTGTGGGAGACTCTGCCTTCCCTTTACAAAACCATATAATGAAACCCTATCCAGGAGAATACCCCAAGGGATCGCCGCGAAGAATTTTTAATTACCGGTTAAGCAGAGCTCGCAGGATTGTAGAAAATGTATTTGGTATCACCGCATCTGTGTTCAGAGTTTTACGAAAACCTATGCTCCTTCAGCCCGAAACCGTGGAGACTATAGTTCTGGCTATTGCACACTTGCATAATTTTTTGAGAAACACGGATTCATCTAAAAGCTTGTATGCACCCCCTGGATCACTTGACAGCGACCAAAACGGAAGATTATGTGAAGGTAGTTGGCGGAGAGATACTGAAATGTCATCTTTACTTCCATTGAATAATGTACCCAGAAGGGCTGCCTTAACAGCAAAACAAATTAGAGATGAGTTTAATGACTATTTTATGAACGAGGGTACAGTTTCTTGGCAGAATACATATTGTTAAGTTTTTTTTAATAAAGTCGAAGGAAACTAGTTAAATGCGGTTACCTCTGTGTTGCGTCGTTTCCTTGGATTATTTCGATCTCCTAAAAATGCCAGCGCCTCATAAGCAAACCATGTACTTTTTTGCGTTTCATCCGCACCTGTAAAATAAATAACAATAAATACATAACACAACAGTTTTAAATAAAGACAAAAGACAAGGACGGAAGATCATATAATAGAAGTAATAATTCAGGGGTCTAATAACAAAGGCAGAAAAGTCCACAAAACATGATTTGACATAATTTGCTAAAAACGAATAACGTTGTAAACCATCCAGATATGTACTGTAGTGATATGTTCCCATATGTGGAATTGAACTGTTATTAACTTTAACCTATTTTCATAGGCTAATACAAGTCAAATAAATGTAAAACTTAATAAATGTAATGAACTTTGCCATGTTTGTTAGAAAAGCGAGGACTCTGTGTTTTGAGGGTAGAAACTCTTTTGGTATCTCTCGCTTATTTTTTTTCATGGTACCAACACATGTAAGCCCCTTTTTCTTCAAATAATCAATAAGCTCTATTGACGTAAACCAGTTATCGCAGGTTACGTTTCTATTACTTCCAAACAAAGGCTTTGTTAGACGAATCACAGATTGTGTTGGTACTATAAACTTTTTTTCTACGTCTGTCAATCCCTCACCATCTGATCCACGTCCCGTATAAATATAACAATTATAAAAATAACCGTTCTTTGCATCACACAGGCACATCAATTTCAACCCATATTTCGCAGGTTTCATTGGCATGTAAATCATTAGATGCGTGCGCCCTCGAAAAGGTACCAACATCTCATCCACAGTGGCATATTCGCTGACATTATATAACCTCTGGCAATTTTCTACAAATTTTGTAAACACACACGACATTGCTGCGATCTTGTCAGACAGTTTTCGTACTTCACGATCAGCAGGGTTATCAAATCGCAAACAATGCAAAATGAACATAAATCTGTTTTTAGACATGACGCATCTAAATATCTCCCTACCGCTACCATCAGTCGCAAATAGATAATTTACATTTTCGTGGTTGGATTTGAAAACCGCAGTAAAAAATAGAAGACCTATAAATGCATGAAGTTCCACCATATCTAAATTTCGGAGCTCTGGGCGATCTTTATCCAAAAATTTTGCCCGATATAAATTTAACTTTTCATTAGTCCACTTGAGAATCTCTAGTAAAATCTCATCGTCAATATATTTATTCCAAATAGAAAAAGGATCTTTTGGGTCGTTTATTGTTAAATTTGAAAAGTTAGTTCGTCTAATTATATTATGTTGAGAAACTCGAACGACTCTAGATGGTGCTTGACGCGCCCATTTGTAGCGATTTTTTCCATAAAAGAAACGAATCGATCGAATTGATGACAGAGGAACATCGTCATCGGAGGACGTCTGTTTTTCAGAAACATTGTCAACCTGTTCTTCGGGTTCCGACTCACTCTGCGTATCCCAGTTATGCTCATGAAGCTCCGGTATAAAGGTGTCATCAATATCTTCAGCCTCCGAACCGCTAGAGTCTTCACGATCTATCCACGACATCACAGTTTTCTCAAAATCGTCATTCCATGGCACTACTGTTCTCCTATTTTTCGCTATTTGTTGGTTATTATTATTACCGAGCGACCGTTTGCTCCCGGACGACGTACTGGGCTCCATATTGTAAAAATCTTCAAACTACTGCAAAATTAGACGATAACTAAAACGAAACTATTTACAAAAAAAAGTAACGTAAATACTGAGGTAGGGTCTGAGAGGCCCACGAAAAATTTCAAAATTAATTTACGTTTCGTATAGCGCGCGCAAATACGTGTACAGCCGTTGACAGCCTCGACGCAACTAAACTCGAAAGTACTAGAAGGTATGCATGTGTCGTGCGCGGG
Organism: Hyposmocoma kahamanoa; assembly: GCF_003589595.1. Taxonomy (NCBI): domain Eukaryota; kingdom Metazoa; phylum Arthropoda; class Insecta; order Lepidoptera; family Cosmopterigidae; genus Hyposmocoma; species Hyposmocoma kahamanoa. The sequence goes on from NW_020653310.1 coordinate 13,956, forward strand.
GGAAGGAAGTAATTCAACAATTTTACTTTCTCAAGGCCCGAGAGGCCCCCACCTCAGTAGTTAAAGGTTAATGCCTGTCATTGGTCTATATATAATGTTTCTGTAGAAAGTCAAATTTCTTATGTTTTGCCACCATGAGCCATAATGTTTCGAAAGTAAAGTAGATACATCCTTAATCTTCTGAGGTTTTAATGGTACACCTAGTGCAATTTCATGCGGCGTAATCATTGAGGCCCTTTTTCCGCGGCGACACACATTGCGAAGGACTCCCAAATCACTTTTATAAAACGATTCGCCTTGTACCATCACATTGCTGGTGTCTGTGCGGCATCGCTTGATTATAATACGTTTGGATTCCATAAATTTGAAATGCCATTGACCTGGAGGCTTCATTACTTGCTCCACAGCCCCTTTCCAATCAAGCACTTTGCAGTCATTAGTACCCATGTGTATCACTGTTCCATGGTTCGCAATAATGTCATGATATTCTTGTGGCTGAATGATTACTTCTCTTCTCTTAATTTCCCGTTCTATATGGCCAAAAACTCTGTCCGATGGCAGGTATGAGTGCCCCGTTATCGGGAAATATACCTCAATATTTTTAATTCCTGGATGTAGAATCAACCATTTACAACACATCCCAATGAGAATGGTGTTTTTGTTCTGGCCTCCGCAGCCATCAGAAATCAATTTAATTAAATGAATGTCAGTTAAATCTGTAGTATTAAGCCGATGGTAGACTGCAGAAGCCACTGTATTGGAGTCTTTCGAATATTCCTCCTCACCCCATACATATGAGAAAACATTTTCTTTAGTTAATTTATGCTTTGAACTGCCTTGCACAATGGTCAAATTGTATATATATAAAACTGTCTACTGTAGTAGGTTGACTGATCGGGTAATTTAGGTAAGGGCTGGTTCTTCTGACAGTCAAAGGAAAGTGTAAGAGTTCTTTAATCTTGCGATTTTAAAACGTCATAAAAGGCTTTTGCCCGTAGGGAATGAACTCTTTTTAATGTTATTAGCTCAGTCTTTTTACCAATATCAGTTTCAACTTTAATTTTTTCTTGAAACTGAAGACATGTGGAGCAGATGTCAGTTTTTGGTGACCCGAACCCAAGATTGAACTCGGTATTAAATACTTTTCGAAAAAGCGATTTTGTCGCAATGGGCTGAATTTCACGGTTTTTGTACATCTCATACAACTTATTTATATTTAATTCTGCGGGTAAATAATGGCGAACAGAGGATGAACCGCGACAGTAATGAGGTTCGGAGGAATTCAAAGATTTTATAAAATCTTTTACTGAATTTCTTTTTTCTACAAACTTGTGGCTCTTATGATCACCGCCACGCTTCTCAGTAGGATATTCTCCAGTTTCAAAATGTTTTCGTATAACAGTTAGTACCCTATGTTTTTTTATATTTAAATAATTTAAGAACACTTTTTGACAGACAAGCTGAGGTTTTTTATTTGCTGGTATGTAAAACTTTGTTGTAAATGTTTTTGGTTGATGTGTATTCGTCCGAGATCTTTTACGTTTTGTTGGAATACTTTTAGTATATTTTAAAATAAGGGCGTCCTGTGATTGTTTTGTCGCAGTTTTGTAAAACGCTGTATGAAATTTCATAATATCATTCATCGTTAAAGAATTGCACTGAAATCCTTTCTTATGCGTGCAAATTATTCGATTGGGTAGCGTGTTTGGTTCATACCTAAAAAGATAAAACAAGTACCATCATTATTTTACAATTCTCAAACAACACCAAATACATAACAAAATCCCGACTGCAACAATAATTAGCAGCCTTCTTGATTGTACAACCCTATCAGAATTAGCCACTAACCTTCGTTTCTTCGCCTTATTTTGCTTCCAGTTTTCGGGATTTGCAACTTTTTTTCGAGCTTTGTTTTTAGGTACAACTTTAGGTCGACACTCCATCTTCACATTAAAACTTATTATATTAGTAGCAGCAGCAGAAACATTAAATTAAACATAAAATAAAAAACTTGTCTGCGCGATTTCGTTGAAAGCGGCCATTCAAACAGATGGCCTCTGATTGGTCGAAATGGACATTGCCAATTTTGTTATGTCAATCCGGGACTTTACCATTTTTGTTCGATAAACATTTCGTTTCTGCTAAAATTTTATTGGATATTGCCGTATTTGTAAGAATTTATCAATGTGACTATGTGAAGATAGTGTTGCTACATTTAATAAAATTAAAACCAGTGTTTGACATAAGATGGGACTTTGCCACCTTTGTTATTAGACCCCTGAATTGTACTAATAGCAAGTAAGTGATAATACCCAAGTAAAAATTAAATTAATAAATAAAAGTATGTAATATGTAAAGCAACAGAAATTTATATTAAAACATACCTTTTCCGGAACTATGACTCTTCTTTACTTTTCCTTTTTCTCTTCGATGTGAAGCAAGCAAACTTATCATTTTGTTCTTGCATTGTTCTATATCTCTTCCCAATGAATGAGCAATATCACTCCAAGCATCGTGTTTCAGATTTTTTTTATAGTAATACGGGTTTTTTGGATCCCAAATAACTGGTTTTTCTTGATACAAACTAATAAGTTCAAGCGATTGTTCGTCACTCCACATCTTGAACGTACACACGACACAACCGTCACGAACGCTGTCCAAACGAGCACTGTGAGCGCCTTTGTGTTCGCGCGAAAAACCGACAGCCGATGGATCAACCGCGAGCGCCACGCGAGCGTTACATGTAATGCTTGTAAACTCTGAGATATAGTCGAAGTCCAAAAATGTAAACAAACAACACCAGCTGTCAAAGTGACATCTCATAGACCATAAACCTTTTTTTCCACGTTCGTTTATTAACAGGTTCCACTGTATTGTGACTAATAAACTATAATTGATTATTACCCTTTTGGGTTGAACAATTTACAAAACTGTTTAGAAACATTTTGTGTCATAAAATAATTTCAATTAAAAAAATACCAGGAAATGAGACAGGTCACGGCCCATGGAAAATTATGCAAAAGAAACTTCTTAGAATATTCTTTATATTGGGAACATAAACTATGTTTTCTATATCAGTGGCTAAAGTGTTAAATATTGACTTTTGTTTTTACTCAGGCAAATTAGGAACAAATAACGTATTTTCATGTATAAACAAAAGCTTATGAGTTTTTGTTCGCTATTATTCAAAAATGTATTATAAGAGAGTACAAAGACAGGACAGATGTTAGTATAATGTTATCTGTAATTGCTATTGTTCTCGCTATTTGACATACAAAGAAAGATTTTAGAAATGAAAAAATAACGGGTCGAAGCTTTTGCGCCACCTACAAGCTTTATACTTTTTCAAATTAGTTTTTTAACATTAAAGGACAAAAACTGTGGCATAGGTACTATTATACATGAAAATACATGATATGCAATAAAGTATTGAGTACCTACATCATCTGATCCTATTTTTTTGCAAATTTAACCTTGATCTTTAACAATAAAAGACCAGAGTATATATTTTTTTTTATTCACTTCCACTCGACGTACTTGAATCAGAATCAGTAACATTAATTATAAAAGTATCCGATACGTCATCGATAAGATGGTCTAGCTGCATCATTTTGTTCTCTTCTTTTATTATGTGCCGAACACAATCACTCCATCTCTGTGGTGTCACCAATTGTAGACCTTCTTCGAACAATTGTCTCACTTCGTTCATTTTGAAGGTCTTATTGTTCCTAGCAACGTGCCCCTTTACTTGCGCCCAAACCAATTCGATGGGATTTAATTCGCAGTGGTAAGGGGGCAGTCGCAGAATGGTGACACCGTGTTCAGCAGCCAACTTTTCCACGGCTAATTGTTGATAATTAGATTTTTCTTTATTGACTATTTCTAATAGTTCAGCTTTGACCATGCTGTCTTCGAATGTAATATTCTTTGATTTCATCCATTCTTGAATATTGCTTTTCCGCCAGGCAGAAGAAGGGGTCTGTTCTAGCTTTCGAGAATGGTAGGGGGCATTATCTAAAACTAAGACCGAGTTCTCTTTCAATCTCGGTAAAATACCCCTTAACCACTCCTCGAAATGCTCGGAATTCATTTCATCGTGGTAATCTTCGGTTTTCTTTTTTGATTCCAAAATCAGCAAACCATCGTCTACAAAACCCTCTTCACTGCCCACGTGTGATATTATTAATCGCTTTCCCTTTCCTACTGGATTTTGTAGCCCTGTTGTGAGCCCTTCGAGGAAGGCTTCTCTTGACGATTTGATCTTCGTATCAACCCATGTCTTAACCGCGTGCCCTGAATTTAGCAGCATTCCTTTTTTCAAATCGTTTCAAACCATATTAGCACAGATTGCTTGTATTAATGATAAATACCAGTTAATTTAACTCTCATCAAATCTTTAGAATTTTATTGATTTATTTTGAATTAGTATTCAGATAATTATCTTTAATAATTCCGGTACAATATACTGACCTTTTTAATTGTCGGGCTCTCGTTTCTATAAAAAAATTCATGTACTTTTCTTCTAATGGCAGAAAAGGTGAATTCATCAAGTTTGTTTAGTATATCGGTCTTCGGCCCACTTTTTTCGGGCGATTTAAATTCTTCTCCAGCTTGATTTTCCATCACTATTCTCCGGACGGTTTTTTTAGATATACCCAGAATCTCAGCTGTTTTGTTGGCACAGTTGCACAAAGACCAATATTCATTTTGTGGCCAGGTATTAAATGTATGCTTGTAGACATTCATTACCATAACCTTCTCGGTTACAGACATTGCAAGGCGTGGTCTTTTTTCGGCGGTCTTAAGAGTGTCTTTTTTTGTTGAAGGACCTGGTTCTGCCTCCATTGTAGTTATGTTTACACGAACGCAAGCAAACACAAACGTAACATAACCGTGGATAATCGAGCTCTTTTTTTCACCGGTGATTTTAATGTGTTTGTATCCTTTTGTTCTTTAATAATTTTGTAAACGGTATTTTCGGACACACCGCATGCACTTGCTGTTTTTATAACTGTGCACTCCACAGTCGCGTTTAAATCGCAACGTTTAAAGAACTTGTAAACATTATAAATTATGCGTCTTTCTCCGCTGTGGATTATTGATCCACTTTTATTTTTTCGAATAGGTGAGGTATTCATTTTCAAATTGCTCGAGTAACACGCTAGATACACAACCGTTTTGTTCGAAGGTCTGACTTCAACTGGTCACTGTGAACTCGACTTAATAATTTCAAGCATTCTAATTGGCTAGGGGGCGTGGCCAGGTCGGCGGTCAACGATGAGTCACTATTTTCTTAACGCGAATGCACTATAATCACCTATTTATTATTTTAATATATTACATTAGGTATGTATTACAGTTCTATTGCTAGTTTATGTACAATTAAATATCATCAGAATCTTCTGCAGTTTTGAATAAGAGTTCCATTTTCTTTTTTTCATAAGCTACATCTAACTCATTTAGCTCTTTTTGGTGTTTCAAATAAAGCTCAAATTTTTTATTGTTATGATCAAATAGTTGTTCTAAAATGACAACTTTCATTTCTTCAAAGGTTTTATGGCTTGTTGGTAATATATGGGATTTACGCTTTGGTAGGTTGGTAGCTGGAAGGTTGGTTTGGCAGCTGGAAGGAGTTGGTTCAGGATTCTGTTTTTCACTTACAGGAATTTGGTGTACAACCATCTCATAGGTGGCTTGAGAAGTAGAATGAATACTCTCGTGATATAAGACTGTCACTTGAGTCGGTGTATTGCTTTCTTCTCTACTAGTTTCAGCGGGAAAAATTCTTTTATCCTTCGGTAGCCACGACAGAGTGAAATTATTTTAGTTAGATATTTTATTTTACAAAGATTTATATGCAGCTATGGTGACAATTAAACAGATTGTAATTGAATTAGAATTTAGATAAGTACACCTTATATACAGGTGTACTTATTGCCTTGGGAGCAAACACCAATACTATCAATGGGAACATTTGGCTGACAGCACGTATATCCGTGTTGCTCATGGGTTCTTCAGGTGGCCCACACCCTGTTCTTTTCCATTGGTTTTGCTGTGTCTGCGCATCTCATGGAATAGCATTGTGCATTGACGCAAAACTTTTTAAGCCTATCGCCTGTGGCCTGGAATATGATGTCTTCAATTATTATTATTAATGATATGTAGGTACCTACCAATACTTGTATTTTGTATCACTTAGGTAAATACGCTACTTACTACGCACATTTCTTGGATAAGGCTAAGCGCGCACTACGAAATTTATTCGTTGCGATGTTTAAAGTGCGAAATAAAATCGCAAACGAAAATAATTTCTACGCGCACTACGATTTATTGTCGCCTGCGAAATAACGGAGACAGTTCTTGTCACCGTGCCATGAAAGACGGGAGTGTACATCGAACATGGGTTTACACAAGGATAAGAAAATAGCCATTATATACTACTTAATTTTACGTAAAAGAATCTTAAAGAAGAAGAAGGTAGCTAAACGTTACTGGGTCCATCCTTTGACAGCATTAAGACCGATTAAAGGATTTTTTTACGTACGGTATAACGATCTTCGTATACATGATAAAAAGTTTTTTGGTTATTTTCGGATGACTATTCAAAGTTTTGATAACCTTCTACATACCGTTGGCCCTTTTCTTCGGTACAGCAACACTTCATGGCGAAATGCAATATCTCCTGAAGAGAGACTGTCGGTGACGCTGAGGTAAGTAAATGAGTAAAACAAAACATTTTTATATCAAGCTATTTTTATTTATTAGTCCAATAATTATACAAAATTATGTTAGAAAATTGTATTCATTTATGTGTGTGAATCATATAATCCCCCTAAGTCGTACAACTCTTCCGATTCCGATGTATTGCAATCCGACAGATCCATTGTAAACTGTTGTAAATAATCAGCGCAAGAACTGGTCGATGGCTGGGGCTCCAATTGTTTTTTTAGGATTATGTTTGATGGCGGCGCAATTATAGTTCTTTGGGGTGTTTCTCTTGTTATTTGTGATCGAGGCTGTTGAGCAGCTTGCGATGGAAGATAGTGAGTTTGTGAAATAGGAGACGATGGTTGAGTATACACTTGCATTGGCGGAGAAACAAAATATCGAGTTTTATTAAGAATGTTCATAATTTCTACTTTAGCGTAATGTTTCTTTCAACATTGGTATTATCATTTCAGAGAAGCTTACATCTTCATCCCATGTTTGGTTCTTATTTTTTAAAATATCTAGTAATTCCTCTTCGCAGTCGGTTTTCTCATCAGTATTAGATTTTTTCCTCAATGTAGTGGCAAGTCTTTGGTTAGCTATAGCGATATCAGCACCTGCATCAGCCTCCGATTGAGTTGAATCATCTTCGAATGTAATATTGCCACTAGATTCGCGTTGAATTGTGGTAGGGATTAAAAAAGATAGTGCGTCGAAATACAAATATTTCTTCTTTTTGCGGGCCGCCTGACCTAATGTTACGAGGGCGAATCAAATATAAACGAGACTTATTTTTTTAAATATTTATTTTGATTTTAAACGCACAAACAATCATAGTTTATTTTTCTACATAATCTCCTGATTTAGAAACACATTTTTCCCAGCGTATAGGTAATTTTTCAATTCCTTCCAGGTAAAAAGAGTCAGGTCGTGTTTGTAGCCAATTGCGCACATATGCTTCAACCTCATTATCGCTGTGGAATTTTTGCCCTCCCAAAGCTTCCTTGAGAGGACCAAAGACATGGAAGTCGCAGGGAGACAGGTCTGGACTGTATGGAGGGTGTTGCAGTGTCTCCCAACCCAGTTGCTCCAATTTTTGTACGGTCAGGGCTGCTGTATGGGGGCGAGCATTGTCATGGAGGAGAATCACTTTTTTCATCGGAAGGTCTCGTCTTTTGCGGCGATATGCAAGTCTGACCTCAGTCAAAAGTTTGCAGTAGTATGCCGCATTAATTGTTTTGCGCTCATGCAAAAAATCAAGGCACAGCAGGCCACGCTGGTCAAAAAAAAACGGTAGCCAAAACCTTGCCAGCCGATAATCGTGACTTGGCTTTCACTGGTGCGGTTTCTCCTTTCTTCCTCCACTCCTTACTCGCTTGTTTCGACTCAGGGGTGTAGTGATGCACCCACGTTTCATTACAGGTGACAATGTGAGAAAGAAATGGGTCTCCTTCTTCCCGAAATCGTGCAAGAAGAGGCTCACACACTTGAAAACGATTCAGTTTCTGGTCAACTGTGAGAAGGCGAGGAACCCACCTGGCACACACCTTGCGATACCCTAGCTCCTCTGAGAGTATAGAGTAAGTGCTCTCATAACTTATTCCAACCTTAATTGCAATATCCGAAGTTGTTAGACGCCTATCACCTTCAACAAGTTGACGAACACTGTCGATGTTGCCCGCTGTAATGCTGGTGCGGGGTCTGCGATCATGGCTCTCATTTTGAACACGTTCACGGCCCTCCACGAAATGTTTATGCCAAGCAAACACTCTAGCTCGCGACAGCGTCTCATCCCCGACCTGTGCAATCAATCTTCTCAAGATTTCGGCCGGTTTTACACCTTCTGCAGCTAAAAACTTGATAACAATACGTTGCGCAATAGAGGGAGGTACCTCCTGCTCGGACATCGTAACGATGGACACTGAGCGAGTCTATGATGATGAGTCACGTGCTTCCCCCACTCCTGACAAACCAACCAAACAGCCAATAACAGCGGAACGTTCTTCCATCACTATTGCGCGCGCAGGTCCAAAAGTCTCGTTTATATTTGATTCACCTAGTATTTTTTTTGGAGTGCAAGTTCTCTTTTAAAAGTGTCTCTTAAATTGCGCCACTTTTTCTGCACTTTCAGGCCTGTGAAAAGAAGAAAACAGTAATATAATAGCTATGTAGGAGGAGTGTCCGTCTGTGTAAGGGAGAGTAGAGTTTTGTGTAAGGGAAAGCAAATGTGTATGTGTGTGTGAGGGTGTGTGCATGTGTGTCAATAGTGTGTAGAAGAGTATAAATTTTATACATAATAATAATATATTATATTTGATTTAAGGTACTTGGCATCAGGAAACAGCTACAACTCAATGTATTATGAGTATCTTATTGGTGCGTCGACAATCCGTGAAATAATAGAAGTGTGCAGTTTGCTTTGGTCATGTCTCCAGCCAACATATATGCCTCAACCTACTAAAGATATGTGGTTAAAAAAAGCCCAAACATTTCAAAGACTAACAAATTTCCCACATTGCTTGGGTGCCGTCGATGGCAAACACGTGAGATGTGAAAAGCCAAACAGAAAGGGTTCTGAATATTTTAATTATAAGCATTATCATTCCATTGTTCTAATGGCTGTGGCTGATGCAAATTACTCCTTTGTTGCAATTGATGTTGGTGGATATGGAAGCAGCAGTGATTCAACTGTGTTCAAAAATTCAAATTTTGGCAAAAACCTTGAACGTGGTCAATTAAATCTTCCAGAGCCACAAACTTTACCAAATGACGATGATGGAATTGAATTTCCTTACATTTTTGTCGGTGATGAGGCATTTGCGCTCTCAGAGCACATCATGAGACCTTATCCACGGCGTAACTTAACTTTATCAAAAAAGGTTTTTAATTATCGGCTATCAAGAGCAAGGATGAGGGTGGAATGCACGTTTGGAATATTAACGAATAAATGGAGAATTCTGCATCGGGCACTGGATGTCAACCCTACAACTTGTGACATAATTATAAAAGCCTGCTGCATTCTGTATGTACGCAAACATGATGGATTAAGAACCAGAGACTTGTTTTTTCAGTCTACTATGCCAAATTTAACACACGTAAGGCACCGATCTAGTATGAACAGTATTCGTAAACGAGAATATCTCGCAAACTATTTCACAAGTTCTAGAGGTGCAGTGTCATGGCAATACGATAAAATTTAATAGACGACGTAAAGAAAGATAGACATAATAATTAATTATGTATCAAAAATACCTACTGACTGAGCTAAGCGAGCGATGTGAAAAAAAAAATATAAAAATGTACTGTACCTACTTATAGCGGTGGGCAAAATAATGTTGAGAATTTAAGGTATAGTAATGTTATAATAGTGTATAGTATAGTAGAGTTTTAGTAGGTATGTATACCTGTATTACAATATTTTAGTATTATTAAATAAAAAATACTTACCTATTGCTTTTTTTTGTTTAGCGGACAGTTGCTTCCAATCATCTAGTACTTCATCGGATATTTCATCCCATGATTTGATTTTTAGATTACGATCCACATACAACGGGGATAGTTTATTCCATATTTGGGGCCTCTTTGCCACCACACTGATTAATCTGTCTACATCAATGCTATCGTCAAAATCGCTGGTCGCGTCGGCGATGGCGACCGACGGCGGCAGGAGGCGTAGGCGCAGGTGATTCCGACTCACTTACGTCTGACATCGTCAAAGATTGCAAGTCGACTGACCGCTGTGCTTGCGATTTTTTTCCGCAATGCGGGCGGCTCGGTACCGCTTCATAGGGCACAAAATATACATACGATTTCGCATCTGCTATTTTAAATCGCAAACGATTTATTTTCGCAGTGCGCGGATTGTCATATATTTCTGTTGTTCACAGATGTGCGATATTTCTTCGCAACGATTTTTTATCGTGGTGCGCGCTTAGCCTAATATTATAGGTAGAAGTACTTACGGACAGTTTTTTGGGAACATTTTGGGAACTATTAAATTCCGCCGCAACTTTGTCCCACTTCAATTTTTTTGCACACAAAGAAACATTATCAGTTTTCTTTCCGTCTAAAATGGTGACTCTTTTTGCAATTAAAGCTATAGCTAGATTTCGCTCATATTTACTGAACGGCTTACTTTTTACGTTTTGTTTTAAGTGTTCCATATTTTTTATTAACTAAAACTTGGAAATCAGAGAAACAAAATATGTTGCAAATAGTACAAAACTTCGCGCCACACAAGTACCAGTAAACCAAACTGAACTGACAAAAAAACTTGTTATGGTAGTTTTAGGACAGTGTTGCTATATAAGGATTTAACAAAAACCATTAATTTACAATGGTTATATTAATATTAAATTATAATTCGTAGAACATTGTTAACGATGTACACACATCAACACTGTCTAGGGATATTTTGAATTTACTCAGTTATCTCAAAAATTATTTAAGATAACATACAACACGTGTATATTTTTATAAAGCCCATTTATCTGACTATACTCCAGAATAAAAAAAATCCTTATTATTTTGCGTAAACAATTTTATACTTAAATAAAGAAAATACTGGTAAAACTAACAATGAATGTGTTTCTCAATAAAATGTGAAAAATAAGGAAAAGTTATTGTTTTTAACAGTTATGTGAAAAGTCAGTAGTCTGTAAAACCACCCATGACATTTATAACGGTCCTGCAACGATTTTTCATACTATGTATTAAGTTATCCAAGTCTTGCTGCGGTATATTGTCCCAGGTCCGGCTAAGATGCAAAAAAAAGTTGCTCTTCCGTCGCAATGTTTGCAGGGAAATTCTTTAAAGCTCTTCTTTGGAGCATGTCCCACGCGTGCTCTATGGGGTTTAGGTCAGGTGACTGAGCGGGCCAGCCTAAGACCGATACGTCGTGTTCCTGCAACCATCTCGTCACCACTCTCGCTGTGTGCGGACGGGCGTTATCGTGCATGAGCGTGAATTCTTGGCCCATTTGTAGTCTATGGGGGTAGATTATGGGCACTAGCACCTCGTTACGGTATTTTTCAGAGAACAATCTATCGTTGTCCTTCACCACTTCAGAAATAAATGTTGAACTGATGTTCTTTTTCTTTTCGTTTACAATTAGCAAAGATGATCGAAAAAGTAGACATTTTAAAAACGTTAATAAATGGATATTAATACTCCATTCACTTTTCACACTGCTACATTAATTTCAAACGCTACTCAAGCCTAACGCTCTTCTGAGTCACACTTGTGTATACACAAATAGATATTTAAAACTTAAGGGTGAATCCCCAAAAAACAAAATATTGAGAACAAAATAAATTAAGCATCTCCTAGTTATTTTTGCCTACTAACTAAAACTTAGCTAGTTATTTCTATGTTTCACGCTTCTTCGTTCCTATGACCTAGCACAGCCCCATTCTGCCACAACAACTGCATCGTTTTGCGTAGCACGTGCTAGTTACGTTAATTACATAATAAAAAATTTAGTAATCTATTACTGATTATCTCTGTCGATATGATTACGATAGGTTAATAAAAGGTTTTTTTTTATAACTTCAAGTGACGGGACGAACAAGTCGTGCGCCTGGTGGTAAGCTACACGCCTATCCATAACAGTTACAATGCCACTCAGAGCTTGAAATTGCAAAGATGAGTCTGAGACATAAGTTGACAAGTCCCATGTGCCTGTAATTTCACCAGCACCTTTACCCTTCAAAACCGGAACACAGTAACGCTGACAGCACTGCTTGACGGCAGAAATAGGTAAGGTGGTACTACCCTGGACGAATTCTTCCACAGGGAGCTCTACAGCTACTAAAAGTTCCTCAGTATGTGAACGCAGCAATGTATCGCCTCATCCGAATAAAAAATGATGTGGGTGAAGTTGAAGACAGATGGTTCTTAAACTCTGAAATGTAATCTGAGATCAAAAATGTTAACAAACGAATGTCATTGTGAAAGGACATTTCAAGTGTATGAAACATTTAAAAAATATGAGGTACAATTTTATTTGTGAATTGATTCAAATGTTGCGAGACTGTTTTAGAATTAACTTTATATTGACATGGTAGCAATGAAAAGCACCAACTTAACCGAAGTATATTTTATTTTTATGTTTGTTACCCTGAAGGTTAATTACACACACTGAAATTATGCCTTTTATTCTTATACCTTTTGTTGATTATATACTGTGAGTGTATATACAAAGTGAAAATAGATTATTTGTTGTCATATCTTCCATTATACACCCAATTTCTCCGCCCGCCATACTTCGACGCCACTGTGCGGTGAAAGTTTGCGCGCGATCTCGCATGTCAAGGGTTAATGAAGAATCGATTTATGAGTTTTGTATACGACAAATCCTTTTCATACATTTTGCATTAATTCTAAAATATTCGCTGCAATATTTTGGAAGTTAGGTATTTATTCTGAGCCTCAATCATTTTAGCCAGATTATTCTCTAAATCCATATTTTCTCTTATTGTATTTAATATTTCACTTGCATGAATTTGTTATGTTGGCCGCTGCGATTTTAAAGTTTTGCATCATGTGGAAAAGCGATCTGTTAATATTATTTTGCTTTAATATTTTAAAATCTCCTTTTAATTAGCCATTGACTACTTCCACCACCCATCTACTAATGATAACAGCGGCTTCGATTGACTTGTATTTTGTTTTATTTTTATATACATGACAGGCAAATGACTCCACTCCACCTGATGTTAAGTGGAAAGTGGTATCCAAACGCGAAGGAACCTAGTGCAGCGATGAAACCCTCACTGCACTAGTATTACGAAAAGGGGTGTTAATATAAAACAATAAAATACTGCAATCAACGTTTCATTTTTACTTAAGGAAGCTTACTCATTTCACACCTAATAATTTGTTCACAAATGCCTATTTTATTTCATATTATTTGTAGCGTTACACACATAATTTCGCCACACTTAACACTAATTTAGAAGGTACCTCTTAAATACATTAATATTATAATGTCTCACCAACTTCCCCTTGTGTGCACTATTTATTACATGATCTCTCAAGTTTACCTTTTCATGCACATAGTACGTAACCAATAATACATACATACAACATTCGTTACATCTAACCAATTAGATCTAACGTATTTAACTATATTCGGTATAAAATACCACATACACACAATAGCTTGTTGCACTAAGTACCTCTTACTTTCACTTAGTTAGTAATTACAGAATTTATTTATTATACGGCGATATTTCACAATGATTAAAGCGAATGAGTGGTAACCAATATAATGAAACATTATATAAACTACTTAACTTTAAACCAGGAGACTTTAGTTCTGTTTTACACTGTTCACTGCAACAAGAAGAATGAGCCCCTTCACTATCCACACTCTTTTATCTGTCCCCGTGAACAAAAAACCGTTCGCCAAACGTCAAAATTGTTTTTTTTCACTCACACGTGGTATTTTTCTTGAATAATTTCACAACAGTTAAATTTAGAAGTTTTTTATATTGACGGTAACCAAATTCTTTACCGGTACCGGTAATTTTGCTCCTTTGTCGAACTCAACAATACTTCCCCGAGAACATTCTTGCATATTCTTGTAGACGTGTGATCTAAAAGAGCTTGAAGCTTAACCTCTGCCCATGTATCACTCAATGAAATGAGTTCCACGGGAGGATAGCAATCTTTTTTGGCTCGTGCTAATTGATCATAGCAAGGATATAACTGGTATCCCCTCTCCTTAGCTTCCTGTTGTAAACTCGTACGTATAACGTATGAACCGTTAAATTATTCGAAATGAACATAGCT
>NW_020653311.1:0-18862 GCF_003589595.1 Hyposmocoma kahamanoa
CGACTCATTTTACGCGTATGATTTTTTCTAAAAGACTTGATGTATTTGTTAGTCGCTTCAGCTGCTTCTTCAGACAACTCTCCGATTGACAACAAACCGTAATCTATCACATTAGCACCATGAATTAGAACTTTGTGAACGGAAGCAGGCATGTTATACCACGGATACTCGGCAACTAACTGCCGAGCCGTCTCTAAAGCGAACTCTTCGAAGTTCGTCTTATTAATATTATATCCCGAATTTAAACATTGAAGGATGATCCAGCAACGATCTAGGAGATCCTTCTTGATCCCAGTAATTTCAGCGGAAATTTCTGAATTCGAGAAAAACCGCCTGGCTGTATTACCATCGTTTGATGTTCCGCTTCCGCCACTTTTAGGCTTATCCACTATAAGCCCTAATCTTTCTCTAAATTGAGTCTGAACATATGATTTTTTTGCAGCAACAAGCATTTTGTCATTAGCGGACCTAGCTTGCCATTTCCTAACATCTAACTTGTACGCGACATGAACAAAATATTCAAAAAAACGTATTAACGCGTGAAGAGGTGATAAACCAAATTCATATTTACTCTCATCGACTTCCTTATTTAAACATTCGTCAATTTTGTTCATTTCACTGGGCAAGGCGTTACAAATAAAACATTTTGATGAAGAAACACCACTAAGTGCATTACACACTTTACCATCTACCATAGTAAGTTGCAAACAATGAGTAATGCGATATTCGCGATCTTCTTCCTTGAAAACAGTAGGCTGCAAGTTCCTTATTTTATCTTTAAAATGAGCTTCTTCCTCAACTGACACTGCAGTCGATTCCTTCAAATATCGGAGGCGTATAGGACGACAGTATCGAGTTGATGAAGGACGAGGATTTTTCCACAAAAACTACTGAATTTTCTTTGTTATCTGTTGTCAAAAGAAGCTGAAGTGGCACATACGAAGTAACAAACAGGCTACTGTCTTCAAGAGTGGAGTCAGAAAAACACTGTTTATATTCTGAATGCCCTGTACTGCCATCGAAACCCCATTTCCCTATCAAAGATATCTTATCTAGAGACTCATTAGGTACACTATCCAAAACATCTTTTTGAGACTTGAGAATCCGATTGGCAGTATGATCTAATAAACTTTGAAGTTCGACTTCGGCGGATGATTCTGTAACAGTAATATCTGAAGGATAACAGTGTTTTTTAGATTCCACGACACTTTGGTAAGATGGGAAAATGGTTTTTGAAAACTTATTGTCTATAAATTTCTTTACTAATATATATTGATGTCGACTTAACTGAGCTTCAACAATGAGCGATAAAACTTCGCTAGAATCGATTTCAGGACAAGACAAGCTATCGGACGCATTGAGCAATGACTGTACAAGAGAAGGGTCTTGGTTAGACAAACTAGCCAATCTTCTCCTTTTTGTACGTTTACTGGTGTCGTCAAAGTTAATTCTCGGACGGCCATGCGATGAAGAAGTTGATGGTTTAACTTCGTCAAAGCTCTGAGATACACGTAACTCAGTTCGCTGTACATCAATATTTTCAACGACATGCAGCCAATCTGAATATTTTTCTAAGAATTTAGATCTAGTACGATTCGACTTTGCCCAGTAGTGGGAAATTCGTTTACAAATATTCTTAATTTTAAGGCTTAAAGTCTCTAAATCAATATTTTCGATGTCGTCAGAAAGGGATGATGTTTCGGTCAAAGTGCTCAGGACGTGTTGCATTTTTTCATTTGGATCACCCACTTTAGAGTGCCAAATATCAAAAATTGTCATCCTCGATACAGAACATTTGAAAAATGTACCTAAAACAATATGAAAGCTGAACTTAAAAAAAAATTAAAAATTCAATACTATGGACATGCATACTTTGACACCCCTTTAAGCCAAGAAGAGGCAGCAAGATGCAAATGAAACTTATAGCTCTTAATAAGGACATACTCCTTATTCAAAAACCATATACCTCAGGTGCAGCTCAGCGCAGCCAAAAGTTGTAGGTCTAAAGGAAATTAAGTTATGCCAAAAATTTTCACCAAAAAACTGCCTTCAATAAAAAAATTATATAATAAAAAATATGCATAAAAAAAATTAAAAAAAATTGATAATAAAAGTACATACCATGCTCTTGGATCTCCATGCTTTCACAACACGTAAACACTTGATTTGGAATAGTGACACTCAAAAACAAAGTGATTAAGTTTCGATGACTCACACGTGGTGATAATTAGTCTCGCGATGCGCTCACTTCCGATGCACAAAAGTGAATGATAACGTGACCTAATTACATTGATATTTATAGTTTTTGGAAGCTTGTTAACTAGTTACTAACTTAGTGAGTTGATCTAACCGGGATAAGCCAATGATTTTTTTTGATTTATGGCCTATGGGGGAATCACAGTGAAATGGGAAAAATAGCTTACTTAAAAGTTGCATACATATATTTTTAAAGTTATTCTCATTCAGTACTATTAAAACACTATTTTTGATTATCTATTTCTTTTTTTTTCCATTTTCTCTTTACCCTTACGTTTTATGTTACCCTTATTAGTATCGTCATAGTTTTCGTTTTCTTTTTTTTGGTTACTTTAGCTTCTACTGCTTACTACACTAATGAAAGAATTTATACCAACATTTCAAAATTACTGACTCTTTTTTAATGTTAAACTGCCTTCCGATCTTTCTTCTACAATTTTTTCCAGCTATTTGATTTTCAGTCTTTATTGATACTTGTATATTATTTTTGGTATATGTAGAAAGTCTTCAACTTCTCATTCTCTTTTTCCACATCTCTTATAACATTTTTCAGTAGTTTTACCTTTTTATCTCTCTATCTCAGTCGTTTTATTTTTTGCTCTCAACTGAAACAATTTCTCAGGAATGTTCATGCTCGTATTTTCGTCACTTTTTTTGTAATGATGAATACAGATGTAATGCAAGTGGATATAATCCTTGTTCTTCTAGTTGCTTTTGTTTGCTATCTTCTGAGTCCAAAAGTTCAATCTCTTTTTATTTGACTTTTTTGTTTGTTGATATTTCTTACTATTTATCCTCCGTCTTTCTTGACACTACGTGTACAGAGTGCACAGAGTGCAGGTGGTGTCAATTCGTCTCTACTATTGATTTGCTTTTCTGCCTTTCTCTTTAAGTATCGTATTATTTTCAGTTTGTTTTCCATTCCATCCTGAACGTGATTGCAAATAGACTAGACTGTCCGTATCTCGCTCATTGCGGCAGGGTTCATGTAAGTAATGCATCATTTTAATCATTTATAACAGTTAAGATTTTATGGACATTTTGTTATGGATTTGATTTAATTTGACTTAAATTAATTTATTTTAAAATTTTGACATGTATTATTTATTATTTTTGTTATGCTGAGCTATCTGCGACTAAAGTTGTACCTTAGTTTCTTAATAGATGATAATAAGTGGTACCAAGTCAGTAGTAGAATATAAGTACTAACATAGTTTTAAGTCTGTACTAACATTTTATGGATCACTGTTGTCCCAAATAAAGAACTATTATTATTATTATTATTATTATTATTATTGGCATATATAATTAATTCTTCATTTTGTTTTAGCACGGCATAGCGTTCGCGCTTGGCTAATCTTCTTCGCGCCAATATATCTTGTTTTGATTGGGCATGCCATGATACCTGCAATGTGTATTTAAGGAAATAGAAAATTGTAGAAAACATTATTATAGTCAACATTTATTTCATTACCGAAACTTTTGATTCATTACCGTAATCCCAAAAAGGTTACGATAAACGACGGTAATGAAGATCAAGGAAATGAGAAATGTATATTAAGAATATTGTAGAATAACTCACTTGTATTTAGCGCTTAGGTCTACCATCCAGTCTATTTAATTAACAGAAATTGCCTTTATAAATAATTAGATATTGCCAATACGTACCAAATTATATGCAAACCTGTAATGAGACTTGAACTGGTTGAAACACCTGTTTAATACCTTCGATTTCAATTTTCGGTGAGAAAGCCAACGTGAGGTCTATCTCGAAGAATCTCAGCGACACACTAAAGTTCACAGAGGCGTTATCGATGATTGGCAGCAAGACCAAAGGCTTTTGTTGTTCACATGAAAGTTGCAAATTTCACGTTCTGGTAATGATTTTTTTACTGTGTCAAAAGATAAACGTCATATATGTATATGTAGACTTCAATTGCCAAAATTTAAATTTTTCGTTGAAATTTTATGAAAAATCAATCCAATGTTTAGTTACTAAATACTACATGGCGTTCTATAGGTAACTTTCTTTTTAATATCACAATTTTGTAAACTGTACAGAATAAAACAGGCTCCGGTAATGAATTCTTAAGTAGCTTTTTTACAAATATTTTTTTAATTCTCGTGAAAACATGAACTAAGTTGTTGCAAAATTTAGAACAAGTAGATGGTTATAAGTTAAAATTATTAAAATGAGTCAATAGTCCAAATTTTTATTCCCTTGGAACAACGTTCATATTTGTATTTGTCCATATTTGTATTCACCCAGTCGATCTTCGCTTTTTCAAATGCCACATCCCGTAATGCTGCAGCGACAAATTTTTATTAATACTTAATTGTTCTCACTGTCAATATTTTTGTCTATTTTATTATAATACATGCGAATAATTCAATAAAACACTTGGAAAACATTTGTTTTGACATTTGACGTACTTCCCTTTGACAACCGTATCATGTATGTCCTTTAGTTTCCATAGTCTAAGGTCGTCTCTTTGGACTATGGAAACCAAAGGACATGTTATATTGACATATATAAATCAGACGTTATATGTATATGACGCATTTAGACGGTGAAAACATAAACATTTTATTGTCTTTGTTTAACTACTGCATGCCGTCGTAAGCCAAAAGAGATAGCACTACATTGATTTATGTCAAACACGTAACGTCGATTACTGTCCTCAATATACCATTTTTGGAGTAACCTTTGACATCGGTATCCGGTTGTCAAAGGGAAGTACATACATCAAATGTCAAAACCAATATTTGGCCAAATGTTTTAGTGAATTATTCGCATGAATTGTAATGAAATGGAGAAAAATATTGACAGTGAGAACAATTAAGTATTAATAAAAATGCGTCCCTGCAGCATTAAGGGGTGCGGCAGTAGAAAAAGTGGAAATCAACCGAATGTTACATTACACCGGCATGTGTTATTTTTCTGCCTATAAATCTATAAAAATACAATAGCCGAAATATCTCATGTAATTGGACTCATTTAAGTAGTTTATTCATACATCTTGCCGAATTTTGCTTTGGTTACTTTAGATTATCTGTTTGTTAGTATACTTTGATGATTGTTCATAACGATTATTTTGAGATAGTGTTGTTCTTGTAAGCGTACATATTATCGATATTCTGTTATTGAAGCAATTCACTACGAGGTTTTTATTATTTCATTATTATTATTTTTAAAGTTTACCTACAAATGAAAAAAGAAAGAAAGGACTGCCAAACATAAATATTGGATCAAAAACCATCTTCGTTTGTTCGCTCCATTCAAATTTAAATAGATTGAATGTAATTAGATTACATGATAATGCAATTCCATTGTTACATTTATTGGTAAATAACTTTATATTTAACTTTGTTTAAAATGGCTCATTACTTGCTTAGTAATAATAGCCTAGTATTAATCATACTTTGATTACACTAAACTACACAAATTTGCAAACATAAAACACAGTAACAACAGTTTCAACATTTAAGCCATACATTTGCATGTCGATATTGAATTATCTATGATTATGGTACAACACTAAATCCGCCATTTGTGGTGGACATTTTTGGTTTAGATAGGGATGTTTATTCCGTAGATAAGGCTGCTCCTTTCCTTTATTTTTTTTCCATCCTCTTAGGTCATCACCAAATAAGAGGCCAAATTTGTCAAAGTTGTCATCGTGACCCGAATAGGGATGTGGACTAATCATATCGTTAATCACATTATACGATTTTCACAAGAATTCGATTCAAAATTTTAAGAGTTTATGATTGTTTAGATTATTTTTCTGTTCATTGTTGTTCAGGGGGCCTAAAAGGCCAATTCTGTTAAAAGCAATTCATTTGCAGAATTCCTTGCAATTCTGTAGCAATTCCTCTTATTTTCGTAAAATTGTCCCACATTCCGATGAATTGTATCCAATTCTCTTAATTTTGATTTTATAATATTCATAAATGGTTTATTACGAGAATTTAGTGTAAATATGTATGTTTATCGATAAAACAACTACATAAAAAGATTAAATTACCAAGAAACCAAGGATTTCATAAATTTTCTATTATTTGGCTGGCAATAAGTTAGAAGTTGTCAACGTCAACAACCAATCAATCTCAAATAATGTTCATAATTTTTTGTCATATTGAAAAAAAAATATATTTTCCGAGATATCGAAGTGACTCGGTGAAATTCGGCGATTAATTGTTTACAACACTATTATTAAAAAAAAATAGCTTGAGGACGTAACTGTTTTCAACGCAAAATTGCAATTTATTGTGGAATTCGTGCGAAAACAGTACTTCAAATAATATGTTTAGTCATATTATATAATGTTTCAATAAAATTTACGTATTGTTTTACTCAATTATGCTAATAATTGTTTGTTTATTGTTTCGTTGATTGCGTTCAAAGTTACATAATATCGACTTCTTTAGCTGTCAAATTTGGCCTCTTATTTGGTGACGACTATAAAGTTAATCACAATTACAAAATGTCAGTTATGCCATGGAATACCACAAATGTAGCACATAAATAATGCAAGCTGCTTATGTTCAAGGAAAGCTGACATGCTTCATAACACATACCTCTCATGCTTCAGTTGTTGCAAATACAAAACTAAACAAAGCTATTTGTACAAAACACATCTATTTGTTACTGAAGTCTCATATACTAAACGTTTATTATCGTTTATATATGACACCCTCAGTAAAAACTTCATAAATATGACAAAAAAAAAATTATTTTCAACATATTTTTTATTTATTTATTCATTCATGGAAAACCAACAGCCTCAACCATTTAATGACGATAGGAATAGAAATATAAAGCCAATCACAGGTTTACATCTACAGTACATGTAGTTTTAAGTATAAAATTGAAAACAATAATATCCTTGAAGACGATATATTTTGTAATTTTCCAAAAAAGATACATTTCAGGTTACGTCACTTTATTATTAAGAGTGAGATGTATAGACGGCAGTACTTCAAGCTAAACGTTAATGGATCTTGTTCTGTTGCACTGGCGACGATATTTGAACAAAAGTGTGCATAATGTGCTTTTGATTGTACATATTATGTATAGTGTACAGTCAGTACACAGCTACTGTAGTAGGTCTTGTCTGGGCTGGTACAGTATACATGTAAAATGTGTGAATCTAAACAACACAATCAGCATTTTAATCATTTATCCAAACAAATACAATTAACACAAGTCAGTCCCACTATTCCCATTGTAGAACAAACCATGCTACCTCATGCACCAAGGATCCAAATGACCAAGACAGGTAAAACCGTGGTAAAACCAAGAGTTTAGATACAGATTTTCATTAAGTTAATCTGAATCAAGACTTAGGGTCGTATTCTAGAACTCTACTCAATGCTCAAGTCAGGATTTAAGTATGGTTTAAAGCACTCGAAATCATACTCAAGTCCCTTCCATTAGGGTCGTATTTCCAGTGCAATCCTGACTTGAGCACTGAGTAGAGTTCTAGAATACGACCCCTAATATATTAACATTTATTATGTTAATGTTGATGTTCAATTTTTGTTGCGCATGTTATTGTAGATTCATAAAATAAACTAACACATCTGATAAGCTGTTTGCATGCCTTAAAATTAATAAGTCATGCTAGGTCTTAAATAAATGATTACTTATTAAGTTTTTCTCATCCAATCACTACAATTTGTAATAAAGGTGTACAGTTCATAGATTTAGTATATCCATAGATTGGCCCTGAAATATTGTAGACGAGACCAAAACAAAAATACATCTGTGTGCGTATAATGTGCATATGTGCAAGATAAATAGTGTTGCGCCATCCACTGATTTGACTTTAATATCGATTAACATATTACAGCGGATTCCAACAGCAAACATAGGTTTATTCGCACAATAGTGAGAGATTATTACTGCTCACTCTCCTCAATGTTCCAAGCTACCCTGTTCTTGCCCTCAACTAGAGAAAGCCACCGAAATTAAATACCTGGGCATCGTGTTAGATTGCAAATTGTCATTTAAACCATATATTGATCTACTAGCTAACCGAGTTCGTAAATTAATCTTCGTGTTCAAACATCTTCGACACGTCGCAGACCCTTCCGTCCTCAAACGGATTTACCTTGCCCTTTGCCAATCAGTACTGATCTACTGTATCACTACATGGGGTGGTGCCAGTAAAACCCACTTTATGGCTCTAGAGCGAGCTCAGCGGGCATCACTGAAAGTATGTACTTTCAATCATAGGCGATTCCCCACGCATTCCCTCTATCAATATTGCGAAGTCCTCACGGTCCGCCAGTTGTACATTGCTGGTACTGTTCTCCTACAGCATTGTAAAACCCCTTACTCTGTCGATAACACACGAAGAAACCACTTGGTCGCTAAACCATACCATTGTAACACCAGATTCGCCCAAAGATTTTTTGGTTTCCTTGGGCCATACCTTTATAATTCCATTCATCGGAAATTAGACATACACTCTCTACCCAAAAACATATTTAAAAGGACAGTGTCTACATGGCTGCAGAACCTTAACTACGAAGAAACAGAAGCTCTCCTTCAACCACCCGGGTGAAGCGCCGATTTTCACTCAGTCGATAGCATTTCACTCTCACTCAGTTCATTACACACTCACTCACACACACTCACTCTTCATCCCTCTCTCTCACACACTCTCACAGTCTCTCTCATACACACGCACACTCACTCACTCACACACATTTATGCCCACTTATGGATCATATTATCATACGTATACATTCATAAGACACTAAGATGTTACCATTGCTATAATTATTTAAATTTTTAATACTATATACTTTTTATTACCATTTATAGGACTTTATGTTTAAAATATTTTATTGTATACCTAGCACTAAATTTTTTACCACATAAGTACGGATAGCTTCCTCTAAACTTAAATACCTACTCGATCTATTTGTACCTTCCTTCTGTAGCTGCTGACTAAAGCTCAGAGAATTCTATTTTAGTCAGCGGCAGTATACTCTGTATGTAATGGCCTTATCTCAACTAACGTGTTATACTTTGTACTTATATAACTTTCTCAAAACTGTACTTTACTTAATTTAAGGCTTTTTAGTGCAATAAAATTATTATTATTATTATTATTATTATTATTATTTAAAGACAATTTCTGTATTTTTTTAAAACTTTAGGCTCAGTAGTTTCGAACATAAAGGGGAGAATGATCCATTTTTGTCTATTTTCTTAAACAACTTAAAAAGATTTTTATTTCAAAATGACAAAAAATATATACTTGAGAACTTTCCCTCTCAATAGTTACTTCAAATTCAGAATTAATTTCTTTACGTTACACATTTTGGTCACACAAATGCATATGTGTACCAAATTTCAAAATAATCAGTCCAGTGGGTTTGGAGTAAATTGGCTGCGACAGACGGACAGATGGACACACAAGTGATCCTATATGAGTATTTCGGAACAGAACAGAACTCTAACAACAACAAATCGCTGGTTTGTGTTGACGAGAGTAGTACTACACAAAAATCCATTAATTGTAAGACATACATACGGCACGAATAATGTGGGTACAGAACCAGAACGTAGCTTTACTCTTTGCTTGCCTCTAAAGGAATAGCATTTTTCCTCAAAGTGTTTGCTGCATATTTTTGAAAACCCAGTCTTCTCTCTTTAGCATTATAAGCCATTTGTGTCGTACTTCAATGTTTTGAGGAAATCTGAATCAACAACAATAATTAACATAAAAAAAATTGGTGCCGCAACTACGCTATTAAAAGAAATTTTCGTTTTAATATACACAAAAAATAATGCACTAATGCAATATTAATTAAATATAAAGTACTAAATCCAGAAATTTCTGATTCAATAATATAGGGGTTAAAGTATGAAATTGCCGTTTTATTGCAATAGGTTCTTTGAATTTTCATAGAATCTTCATGGTTTGAGGTTTTCGAATGAAACTTTTTTCAAATGGTTTCTGTGATTTTTTTTTTTTTAATTTGAAACATTTGAACATCGACTTTCAATTGTTTTTGTTATTCAATTTAGACAAGAAAGATGGATACTGCGAAAATTCGAGTGATTTTTGAATACGAGTTCCGACGCGGAACTAACGCGGCAGAAACAGCCCGCAATATCAATGCTGCGTTTGGAGAGGGGTCTACTAATGAACGCACCGTGCTATTTTGGTTTAAACGCTTTCGTGATGGAAATTTCGACTTAAAGAACGAGCCACGAGGAAGACCGCCCACACAGGTGAATAACGATGAATTAAGAGAGATAGTGGAAGCCGAACCTAGTCAAACTACCCAGGAATTAGCTTTAACGTTAGGTTTAACGTTACCTTACCCACAATATTGACTCACTTGCGTCAAATCAATAAAATAAAAAAATACGAAAAATGGGTGCCTCATGATTTGACTGATCTGCAGAAAGAAACGCGTGTTGAAACTTGTGTTGCCTTGTTGAACCGGTACAGAAATGAAGGAATATTGGATCGAATTGTAACATGTGATGAAAAGTGGATTCTTTATGATAACCGGAAAAGAAACATGCAATGGCTGACCCCAGGTCAAATGCCACAACAGTGTCCTAAAGCAAAACTTACCAATAAAAAGGTAATGGTAACTGTTTGGTGGTCTCAGCATGGTGTTATTCACTATAGTTTTCTCCGATCTGGTCAAGCAATAACGGCAGATGTCTATTGTGCCGAACTCCGAACCATGTTGACAAAACTAGCAGTAAAACAGCCCCGACTCATGAATCGATCTTCACCATTATTGCTCCACGACAACGCGAGACCTCACACAGCACGAGAAACCATTTTGACCCTTCAGGAACTGCAGTTAGAAACCATTCGTCATCCTCTGTATTCACCAGACCTTGCTCCAACGGACTACCATTTTTTTTCGTGATTTGGACAATTATCTACGTGACAAGCAGTTTTCTTCCCAGGAGGCAGTACAACATGCTTTCACACAGTTTGTGCAGTCTAGATCGTCGGAGTTCTATCGCAAAGGCATTAATAACCTTCCCATTAGATGGCAGCAATGTATAGATAATAATGGCAACTATTTTGATTAAATAAATTTGTTAATAATTTAAAAAATAAACAATTTAGATTTTCAATACAAATCGGCAATTTCATACTTTAACCCCTATTATTAAGTATGAAGATGATTTCGGCTGTATGCAAGCCACGCCCTTGCCTTTCTTTTTTTCAGTTAATGACATCTCGATAACATATTATCGATTGCGTCAATCTCTATGAAAGTGGGGTTATGAATTTCAGAAATTCACGTATTTGATATAGGGGCTGGTTACAGATTTATATTATTAAGTTTTAGAAACACGCTGACACCGGTCAAAAGTTTGTTACTGAACGAAAACGACGCCTAACTTTGTTTTACTAAACGATTTTATTTTTTATTTCCCGCTAAATAAAACTTCCTACAATGTTTCTAAAAGAAAGAAAATAACATGAGCTCTTAAATTATATTTTTGTAATGTCATTAATATATATAACCGTCATTGTGAATAAAAACCGCCGAAGTATTTTAATAACCGGCAATCTATCTCACCACCGCTACACATGTCTTTCAACCCTGACATTGGCAAAATCGTCGCGCAAAACGACGGAGCCATAGACACAAAAGTTGAAGTTGAAGTTGAAGTATTTGATATATTTTTCATTCCAAAGACAATTTCTCTAACACCCTCCAAATTAAGGAAGCTCTGTACCGATGTCATTGTGCGGGAATTGAGGTAACTCTGGCCTGGATTCCCGGTCACAGTGGGATTAGTGGCAACGAAGCAGTAGACGCCTTTGCAAAGGATGCGACAAGAATTGGCGTATGCAAATACTGTAAGTGCTTTCCCAGAGATCTACTCGCCATGACCAAACCCCAAATGCTAGCCTCCTGGTCGGTCCTTTGGCAGGAATCACGACAAACTGTTGGTAGACACTATGGTAACCTCCAACCAAATCTACCCACTAAACCCTGGTTTTTTAAACGTCGCGATTTGCCTAAAAACATCACTTCCACTATTATTCGTTTGCGCTTAGGCCATGTTTGCACCCCTGTATTTTTGCGTAAAATCAGAGTCCGAGATCACTCTCTGTGAGTGTGAGTGCGGCCTAGAAGACGGTACCTTGGAACACATTTTTTTCAATTGTCCTAATATTGCTGTTCCACTTTATAACTTACTTTCTCCAAAATTCCCCCGCCCCATTAACATAAATAACCTCTTAACTTTAGTGTTCTCCCCCCATATTGTTACTCTATGTAAATTTATCCACTTAAATAACATATATTTATAAATGTTGTTTTGTTTTACATTCTCAACTGAGTACCTACTCCCGTGGTCCAACTTACCAACACCGGTTAATGTCCTGTTAGAGCTTAGCGAATTTTTTTTTGTTTCGTTTTTTTTCTTTCAACCGTGATATTGGCAAAATCATCGTTTCTCATAATGATGGAACCATAAAAATAAAAAGTGAAGTGAAGTGATATATTTTTTAATTGAATTCGTATACATTTGAGTTATTAATGCACTTGAATCTTGAATGGTATAATTTTAAGGATATATTTATGTAATTTTATTTATTGCACATAATTCTAGTGGTTCTGTTCATCTATATTATTTCTGTGTTGATAATACGTATCGTGTAATGCTCGGCATTTGTCTACGTTATCGAATCAGAAATGAGGAGATCCGTAGAAGAACGTAAGTCACCGACAGAGCTCGAGAGCTTGTGGTAGTGCTTTTAGACAGCTAAAAATTTAAATAGTACTTACATGTGAAATGTGCAATTCTGTGAGTTTTCCTTTTTAGATGAGTTACATCCGGGCACTGAACACGTTACCATGACTAATAAACGTCCGTTTAACACTATTTCACATTTTAAAACCAATTATTTCTCAAAAATAAACGTAATTACGAGAAATGTGGTTTCAACAAGGCGGTTGCCCAGCGCATTATGCTCGTTCTGTACGTGATTATTTAAACACGGAATATTCCGGAAGGTGGATTGGGCGCCTTAGTTCAATTTTGTGGCCTCCTCGATCTCCGGACTTAAACCCTCTTGATTTTTTTTAATGGGGCTGCATAAAGGAAAAAGTATATGCAAAACCTATAGAAAATCTAGCCCAATTACGCCACAAAAATGTTGAAGCAGCAGAAGAAATTAGTTTGAGAAGATTCGCACGATTGATACAAAGATCTTTTGTAAGGCGATGCAGAGCCTGTATTCGTGCCGAAGGCAAACAATTTGAGCATTTACTTTAACATTAAAGTATTACAATAGTTCCTTTCGTTTCATTTTGATTAAAATTTATTATAATACAACAATCGACTAATTATTAAGGTGACACACTCACATGTGTTAGGGTAGATTATTTTGTTTAATGCATTGTCACTATCCATCTCACTCTATCACATAAAATATGACCATCTCACTTCCGCGATGTTAAAGCCAATCTTTGAGCATACAAAAGTATTATTTATCATGGCATGAGATTTTTTGAAACGAGCTCCTTTTGCAAAAAATTAGTTATAATATTTTTTATGGAATGAAGAGTGGCAAGTATTGTACCATTTTGAAATCTTGATTATATGGGCCATCTTTTAAAATAACTTGCCCAGGGTAGTGTAGTACATTTTTTTAAAAATATGAAGTGTCAAAGCTATTGATATGTATATGATATGCCTATTATCACTTAATTAAGTGACATGGATTTTCTTTTAATTTTTACCAGAACTGATATAACCTGGCCTGGCCGGACAATTGAGAAAATGTTTGGGTATGAATGACAAAATATATAGTAATAAAATTTGCATTGGACAAGAACAATTTATAGAAAGACTATTAAAAAAATTTAATATGGAAAATTGTAAAAATATAGACTCTCCTATGGAGGTTAATTTGAAACTCCATAAAGGCGAAATTGTAGCTACTAATTCTCCATACCAGCAGATGATAGGAAGTTTAATGTACCTTACAGTTTTAACTGGACCTGATGTATCATATTGTGTCAGCTATCTTAGTCAGTTTAATAATTGTAACACTGAAACACATTGGAAACATGCAAAACGAGTATTGAAATATTTAAGTTCTACAAAATCTTTTGGTCTGATGTATGTACAAGATAACTTAGATATATTTGGATTTGTAGATGCTGATGCAGTAGATAGAAGATTAGGGGGCCAGTTGGGGGCCCGGTTGGGGGGTGGTTGGGGTGCCGGTTGGGGGCCGATTGGGGGGCCGCTTGGGGGGGCCGGTTGGGGGTTCGTTTGGGGTGTCGGTTGGGGGCCGGTTGAGGGGCCGGTTGGGTAGCGGTCAGGGGTGAGTGCCTCAAGCACGAAATATGAAGCTTCATTTCGAACTGACGAGATTGAAGTTTAAAAGGTCAGAGAATGAGCCGTGCGTCTACATGCGGTCACATGCCAATTATAATAATTGCTGTGTACGTAGAAGATATTTTGATTTTCTGGAACAACGAGCAAGAGATGCTTAAAATTAAAGAAGAATTGAAGTCCATTTTTGAAATGAAACACTTAGGCAAAGCTGAACTTATGCTTGGAATCTATATGAGCAAAATGCTGATGGTACTAACTGCAACAAGCAAATAATATAAATAAACTGTTAAAGTCATATAATATGGAAAACTGTAAACCAGTTTTTACACCGCTGTCCTGGGGCATGATCGGCGTCTAACCGTCCAGTTGGGCACGGTCTATCTCAGGTTCAGATCCAAGAGGGGCCTGTACACAGATGTGCCACCTGAGACGGCGGACACAACCACACAGATGGATGTCTCTCCGGAGTCCTACACCTCCTCTGGCATCCGAAGGTAAAGGGCCCTTCGTGATCCCCGTCCCTGCGCACGCCGCTGACTACCGGTAGCGGCCAGCAGTGATGACGAGTGCGTGTCGGGGACGGGAGACATCCGACTGAGCGAGGACTTCATATTATACTTCATATCGTCCAGAGCAACCTTCACCCGGCCAGGCCGCAACGGTGCGGTGGAAAGAGGGCTTGGCGGATCCCCCCTATGGCGCTCGTACCATAGAGGCGATCCGCCCTGTCCTCGTAGAGTGGGTAAACCGGTCCCACGGGCCATTGTCGTACCACCTTGTGCAGGTGCTAACCGGGCACGGCTGCTTCGGTCACTACCTGCACGAGGTGGCGAGGAGGGAACCGTCCCCGTCGTGCCACGAGTGCGGCGCTGCGGATGACACCGCGCAGCACACCCTAGAGGTGCGTAGCCGGTGGGATGAGCAGCGCCGCACTCTGACGGGGTCTGTAGGGCAGGACCTCTCGCTGCCGAGCGTGGTTGCCGCCATGCTCGATAGCGAGGAGTCCTGGGAGGCGATGGCCTCCTTTTGCGCAGAGGTTATGTCGCAAAAGGAGGCCGCGGAGCGGGTGCGCGAGGACGCGGCAGACGCGCACCCGCTCCGGCGCAGACGTACGGGGAGAAGGCGAAGGCAGTTCGCTGCTCGCCTGATCCCCTAGTGAGACCAGCGGACTCTGGACAGGGATTCCGGAGTCTGCATTGCACGGCCTCACTCGTCTGGGGGGTGGGTCGGAGGACAACCGACTCGCCTCTCCGTTGGCGCGGGAACCCTGGCGTAAGCTAGGGCGGCCGGGCGGCGTCGTGGTGAATGTTCACTGATCCCACGGCGCCGACTCAACCGGCGAGAGGGAAACCCGGGGGGGTTGTAGTGGGGTAGTCCCTCCAGTTTGGAGGGAGAGTCCCCACATAACTCCTGAGTCTCCCTGGGCTCAGGGGTATCCATAAAGATTTCCCCCCGTCAAAAAAAAAAAAAAAAAAGGCCGCAACGATGCAGCTCCGGAAGTGGTTGGAGGCTAACAGCACAGCCATGGCCCTGATCCAGGAACCGTGGATTACTGCCCGTGACCAAAAAAATGAACTTTCATATCTGAGAGGTAAGCTATTATCAACTACCATCTGAAATAAACCTAGACCTTGCATATATTACTCTAATAACTTACATGTACAGCCACTAACAGAATTCTGTTCCAGAGACCTGTGTGCCGAAAAGCTTCTAGATAACGCGGTCACGGGCCTGCCTGAAGTGGTGCTCGCCTCTATGTATATGGCGGAGACTGATGGGGCCACCACTGCAGGAAATGGCACAGCTAATCAACTACTGCGAGCAGAACGGCCAGAATATCGTCGTGGATACTGACTCCAATGCCCACCATCCGTTGTGGGGCATGGAAATGTGGGGCTGTGTGCGTCTCCTGTTCTCACATGCCTGTACCGCCTCTCACTTGAGACTGGTGTAGTTTCTAGGTCGTGGAAGCTTGCAAACGTGCAACCTGTGCCGAAAAAGGCAAGCAGAGCTGACCCTGTCAATTATAGACCTATCTCAGTCACTTCCATACTCTGCAACGCTACCAAAACGTAGGCGTGTCTATCCTCCACAAAACGGAGTCTCTTTGAGCTGACTCCAATTTTTCGTGATATATCCATACCGATAGCCGACTGTCTCCAGCTACTTGGAAGGGACCTGTCGTCCAATTTGAACTTCGGCAGAAACATTGAATCTATGGCCAAAAATGCAGCAAGGAAGCTTGGGATCCTTTCCAGGGAGAGGCGTTACTTTACACCGGGACAGTTGCTTCAGCTGTACCAAGCACAAGACCGATCGTGCACGGAGTACTGCTGACACCTTCGGAATGGCTCTGCCATATATCAACTGGCCACTTTGGATTCAATTGACAAGCGTGTCAAGAGGCTTATAGGTGACTCGGAATTAGTGGAGGCGAAGCTGCAGAGCCTTGAACACCGCCGTAAAGTTGCCTGCTTATCGATATTTTACAGAATATGTCACGGAGAGTGCACAATGGAATTATACGATTTAATTCCGCCTTCCGCTTTCCATCACCGGGGGACTTGGCGTAGGCTTGGACCCCTATGTTGTGGATATTCCAAAGATTCGCACGAAGCGTTACGCTTCCACATTTATATGGCGAACGGCTATGGAGTGGAATTCCCTACCTGTAGACTTGTTCCTTGAACGTATAACTTGGGTCTTTTCAAGGCGAGAGTGAATAGGCATTATTTAGGTGTGCATGCTCCATCGTCGACCTCATCGTCACTTTCCATCAGTTGAGATGGAGGTCTAATGCGCACTTATATTTTATTAAAAAAATGTGATTATATAGTGAAAAGAAAATAAGTACGTTACGAGAATAATTTCATTATTCAAACTAAGGGCAATGAAAAGGTGTTTGTAGGAGTTGGTATAAATAATTGTTATAATATGAATGTGGGTATCAATGAAATATACAAAAGCAGTCTTGACCGAACGCTGGAGTTTGATTGACGTTCCCACGTATCTGTATATACTAATGTAATGTAAAACATGGCGCAGCCGGTACTACCTTAATTGTATTTAGAGATCAAAAATTAGGAAATTTGCAGTGAATTAATTAAAACATAGTGACGTGAAGTGTAAACATATCTGTAATAATTGAAAGTAAAAAGAAAAAGTGAAATATTAAAAATGGAGTCAATTTTGCAACCACCGCGACTGGTGAAGTAAAAAATATGAAAGAATTATTTATAAAATTTGATAAATTTTTCATACCGAAAAAGAATTTAGCTGTCGAGAGACAAAAATTCTTCAAAAGAGACCAAAAAAAATTGGAATCAATAGAGCAATACGCTTTGGAACTTAATAAAATTGCCACAAATTGTTATTTCAAACCCTACGCGACGACCTTGTCTGCAGTAGGTTAATATGCGGACTTCAAGATGTTGCACTATCAGAACGATTACTGAGAGAACCAGAAATAATAAAATAGTAAATAATAAAAGCAGTCGAAATTTGTAAATTATCTGAAATGTCGAGAATACAAGCTATGAGTATTACTTAAATCGGAGAATCGTCACGTGCACGAGGCAACACAATGCTGAAACCAGCAGCAGGATCACTTGCATATCCACGTCATAAATCGCCGCCGACCGATGTCTAGTCGCGGCCGCCCCTTGACCCGCGAGTGCACCCTCCGCCGCCGGCGCAGGTCGCCCGTTATCGTACTAGCCGTGAGCGTGAGTCATCACCGCCGATGTTCCGCTCGCAAGTCAGTAATAACTCAAGATCGCGGGATATAAGTAAAAATTGTGGATATTGTGGCAGAATACTTAGGTGAAATGAGTGTCTAGCATTTTTTTTTTTTTTTTTTTTTTTATATACATGACAGGCAAATGACTCCACTCCACCTGATGGTGGAGTGGAGTCATTTTTGTTTGGTGTAATAAGTGTCAACGTCAAAAGCACTTTGCCCATATTG
Organism: Hyposmocoma kahamanoa; assembly: GCF_003589595.1. NCBI lineage: Eukaryota > Metazoa > Arthropoda > Insecta > Lepidoptera > Cosmopterigidae > Hyposmocoma > Hyposmocoma kahamanoa. The sequence continues at coordinate 18,582 of NW_020653311.1, forward strand.
TCAGGTATATACGATACAGGAGGATTCTCTGATCAGGCAAGTCGCAAATGTTTTCTTAATCGTAGTCGTACTAGTAGTTATTGGGTAGTGAAACTAGATATACACGGTCAAAAGATAATTTTTGAGCTGGATACCAGAGCTGTCGTGTATGTTTTACCAAAGCAATATTTAAGCCTAATTAATATATCTGAAAACGATTTAACTGTGTCTTCAACACGCTTGCAGGTTATTCTGGTATGAATATTGTAGTTCTAGGTATGGGCGCGTTCCCACTATGTCGT
>NW_020653312.1:0-12950 GCF_003589595.1 Hyposmocoma kahamanoa
GGCAGGGCTGATTCTAGTAGTTTAGGTAGTAGGGCGAGGATATAACAACCCCCCGCTTAAGAGTGAACTTACGGTTTTGAGTAAGTTTGCGAAAAGAGAGGAAAACAAAAATGATTCGTGGGTGCTATTCATTCAACACGAAGACGAGGTGGTGGATTTGTAGTTGATAAATTTAGAGAAATATTTTCACTATTTGGTTCATTATTACGATTCCTGTTACGTAAAACTAAGCATGTACCAACTCTTACATTATATATGATTATACTAAAGACTATAATAATTGAAATTACACTTAAGGAAACACTTATATAATTAGAGGTTACATCATCATCTAAATCATAATCTGTATAATCGTTGACAATTTTATCAGGTAAGTTATTTAAAAGTTTCAAGTTATCTAGGTTCACATTATTAATCTTAGATTTAGAAATATCAACATTTAATTCCGAAAATCTCTTAAAATTACAACAAGTATCATTAATTATATTAAAATTTGATTGAATCGGATTGATAAGTGCTCTGTAGTTTTTTCTTTAGCTTCTAACTTAATTTCTTTACAGAAGGCAGTACATTCAGGTTTCAGTGTGAGTATACCGGTTCCTGATATAACATTATCAGTTATTTTAGAATTACATTGAATGGTCAACTTGGCGTGATCTGATTGGACAAAAATCCATTTATTACCATTCAATTTGTGCCAAATGTCAATGGTTCCGTATATAATCTTAGTGTCACATTTATCTGGTAAGCTTTCAACAGCTTTAGTCATTATTTCGGTTTCACAACTAGGGTTATTAGTAACGCTATAAAGATCAAGAGACTTACATATAAAGTGTTTATCAATAATAATTTTGCATAAATCTAAATTATCAATATTAAAATACGTTTTCCTATCTTCACCAATGCCTATATAGGCTTTAGGCGTCGTTATTAACGCATAAGAGTTTGGTGATGTAGGGTCGTGTGGAACAGGTAGGGATACACTTTTATATAAACTATAAGTAATAACATTCACTAAGGGTAATTTTACAACAAATATCAATTTATCATCAAGGTAGTACAAAACTAAATCCGCTAGATTAATTAATAAGTGAATGTTGTTTAAACTTAATTCTATTGGAAATTCTTTAAACCTAGGTAAGTTTTTAAAATTGCTAACTACATCATTATATAATTGTTTTGGGGTTACAATTGAAGGGTGTAATATGTTAGATTTTGCAAATAAAATGCTATTTACAATGTCTTCAATTTTAAAGGACAGTGTTAATAAATTCGCTTGTAGTACATTAAGAATTTCGTTCAGATGATTTTTGAAATTAATGGAGTTTGTGAAATCAGAGATATTTTTAACGGCTAATGTTAACTTATCCATGACATCATTTAACGCAAATTGATTTTTATTTAATTCTAGGATTGACGCATTAAAATTTGAAATCGCCGAGTTTGACATGAAAATGGTCCGAGCGAGATTTGTAGTGAGATTTTTATCAGCATTTTGTAAGTTTTGAATAGCTCGATTGTATTTATGTGCATCATCTTCATCCAAAGTTCCAAATATATGCTTAAAAACCGATCCAACAGCAGAAAACCAAGCAGATCTCTTTGAATTGACGGGTATAAGGTGTGATATAGAATCGTAATCTCGAATTACGTCATTTAATAAGGAATCAAGAGGTTTAACCATGTTATGGCATTCAACGTCATTGACTAATGCACTTTGTTGGCATAAATAGCGTATTGTGCCGAATACACTTTTTATATTTTCAATGTGGCTAGGAATAAATGTTATATCTATAGGGATAATTATGTGAATAAAATCGTTAATTATTTTCACAGTTCCAGATGGATCAAAAAAGATTCCAGGACTTTTGACAATCGTTTGGACGGGTTCTTCGTTTGTGTAGCCCAAGGTAGGATCACATAGCAATAGTATTCTGAAATAAAAGGTAAGGAAAATAAGTAGCGTTTTGCTAATTAATTTCTGTATTATAAAAACAACGGAATTATAGTTTAGCTAAGTCTTAATTATTCTTTTTCAGATGCCAATTTGACCTCATCATAGTGATGTTTCGCATGACGCCGGTTGATTAGAAGGGATAGGGTATTATTTCCGTGGATTTTTACGACCTTGTATGGACCTTTCCATAGTGGAGAAAGTGCTTTTCGTAATCTGACGTGATTTTTCAAATAGACATAATCACCAACTTTATATTGTACTGGACGAGAGTGTTTATCATAATACGTCTTGGATTTTTCTTTTGAAGCTTGAATGTTTTCTAATGCTTTTTCGCGAGATAGTTTGAGACGGTGATGAAGCATTTTAATATAATCAGGGTAAGTAATGTCTGTGCGTAAATCGAAAACAGAGTCAGGAATATATGGTTTATGTCCAAAAACTAGTTCGTATGGCGTGAACCGAGTTGTTGTATGGACGCTACTATTGTATGTTAACATAGCAGTGTAGACAAATTTGTGCCAGTTAGTCTGATTTTCATTAACATATGATTTTAAGTATTCTTTAAGAGTCGAGTGACTTCTCTCTAGGGCCCCCTGCGTCTGCGGATGGTATGGAGAGGACCAGATCTGTTTGATTTTCAAGAAATCGCAAGTTTTTTTGAATAAGTCTGCTGTAAAATTGGTGCCTTGGTCTGTAAGTATTGATTTCGGAATGCCGAACAGTGATATAAAATGTACTAAGCATTCACAGGATTCCTCAGCAGTAGCGTTTGAGATGGGATATGAAATGGAAAATTTTGTGAGGTCATCCTGAAGAGTGAGTATATATTTTAATTTCTGAGTTCCAGCTTCGGGCAAAGGACCAACGATATCGAGACTAATTTTGTCGAATGGACGAGTGGAAGTGGTCGTAATTTGCATAGGGGATCTATTGACTTTACGAAGAGCCTTATTAGATTGACATAGTTTGCAGTTCCTTACGTAATCTTCAATCTCGGAGCGCATGTTTCTCCAATAATATCTCTCTTTGATTCTGTCATACATTCTGTTAGAACCCAAATGCCCCGCTATAGGAATGTCGTGATTATCTTTTAAAATTCTTGTGATTTCAGATGGAACGGGATAAATGATGGTGTTGTGGTAGATATTGACAGTTATGTTAGTATTATTGAAAAGATACATGATCATGCCGTATATTTTTGCAAATGAGTTTCGCCCAAAACGATTCTTAAAATCGGATATAGCAATCTCATTTACGTCACCAGTAAGGAGAATGTCGTCTCTGGCTGATTTTAAAGTTTTGAAAATGTCTAGATAGGTAATGTTATCGAAGTAATAAAGGTTTGTAAATAGAAGGTAGAATAGTTTGTCCTTTATTTCTACCTTCTTAAATGAATATAGTTCACGTTCACCGTCAAGGATTAAGTTATTTGATAGGGATATAAGATCTTGAAGGTAAGGATTAGATTCATCAAAATCAATGGATACAGGGACAAGTATAAATTTAGCACTACTTTTTAAGAGGCTTTGATTGTGTTCTTTTATGTAAGTATTATAAGTTTCGTCTTTATTAGAAAAGGATTTCAAGAAATCAGAATAGTCGTTGTTAGGATTCGAATGAATTTCTACGTTTGGTCTGCTTAATTCGGCAGGCGAATTTCTTTGGGAAGAAGGATTCGCAGGAGTAGCGGGATTCAGCGGAGTAGGAGGATTCAGAGGAATGAAGTCTACATCTGGTTCATTCAAGGGGCTGATGTCTAAAGCGTCTAAGTCTATCAGGTCATCAAGAATATCTTGGGGAATTTCTGGTCTTTGGTTAGGATTAGGATCGTGTGTTATGCCCGATGTTGAAGGTTGAGGGTCTGGTTCGTCTTGTACAACTGGATTGACTGGATAACGGGATAGAGCGTCTGCGTTACTATTAATTTTCCCTTTTTTATATTCTACTTCGTAATCGAACTCTTCCAATTTAAGTCTCCATCTGACGAGTTTAGAACCTGGATCTTTACAATTAAACAACCATTTAAGGGGTCGATGGTCAGTTACGATCTTAAATCGACGACCATAAAGGTAGGGCCTAAAAGTCTTAGTTCCGAATATGATAGCCAAACATTCCTTTTCTGTCACGCTGTAATTACATTCGGCTTTGTTTAAAGTTCGGGATGCATAGGCTACAGGGCAATCATTTCCTACAGTTCCTTGGGATAAGATAGCGGAGATAGCGTAATTTGATGCATCGCATGTTAGGATAAACGGTTTCGTGAAATCAGGGTAAATTAATATAGGGGCTGAAGTAAGAGCATTTTTTAGACTTTCAAAAGCTAATTGTTGTTCATTTTGCCAACTGAATGGGACTCCTTTTTTCAGAAGATAAGTAAGAGGTTTGGCAATTTTAGACAAATTTGGTATAAAACGTCGGTAGTATGACACTAGTCCTAAAAAGGATTTTATGTCTTTAGGGGAACCCGGAACTGGGAAATTTTCTACGGCTTTTATCTTTTCCGGGTTTGGTTTAACACCTTGATCGGTGATGATATGGCCAAGATAAGACACTTCTTTACGAAGAAATTCGCATTTATCTGGCTGTAGTTTGAGATTGTAGTTACGGAGTCTATCGAATACATTAGAAAGGTTATTCATGTGAGTTTCAAGGTCATAGGAGTAAATCACGATATCATCGAGGTAGACAAAACATTGGATGCCTTGCAGGCCTGAGAGAGCGGAGTTCATTAATCTCTGAAAGGTTGCTGGAGCATTCTTAAGTCCAAACGGCATACGGGTAAATTCAAAATGTCCTTGAGGAACCGAAAATGCCGTCTTGGGAGCATCTTGCTCTGACATATTGATTTGATGGAAGCCAGAAGCAAGATCGAGGGTGCTAAAATATTTGCTTTTACCGAGTTGGTCTAATATTTCAGATATATTGGGAATTGGATATGAGTCGCCAATAGTTATGTCATTTAATTTGCGGTAGTCTATTACTACACGCCATTTCCGTTGACCAGATGCATCTGATTTTTTGGGTACCACCCATATAGGGGACGACCATGGAGATGTTGAGGGTTTTATAATTCCTTCATCAAGCATTTTATTGATTTGAGATTGTACTTCTTGCTTGTGTATATCCGGAAATCGATAGGATTTTGTATTGATGGGAACGGAGGAGGAAGTATGAATATCATGTTGTAGAACGTCAGTGGACGTCAGTTTATCTCCAGGTATATGGAAGATATCAGAATAAGTAGAACAGAGGTCATATAAGGCATTTGTTTCTTCCGTGTTCAGGTGAGAAACTCTTAAAAGCTCTATCACCTTTTCAGTTCGATTCAGAACATCACCGTTCTGGTACTCATTGAAATGGGTCATGTGATGAATTACATGGGCATTATTCTTATCTAAAGGTAGGATTTTGAGTTTTAGGTTAGAGTTAATGTGTAACGATGATTCGGATGTATTTACAACAGAAATGTTAATTCTGCAGTTTGATTTTACTTTCACTATGCAATTCGCTATCAGAAGAGAGTCAATTTGTTTTTCATCAAGGATAAAACCTTCTTCAGCTTCAGGGTTTAGTACAGAGCATTCGATGACTGTTTCAGTGCGAGGAGGAATAGTATAGATAGGTTCGGTAAATTGCAAGGTAAGTTTCGTTTTGTCAATTGTGAGTGCACTTTCAGCATAGTCAATTTTACAATTGGATGTCGAGAGGAAGTCATTACCGATTATGCCATCATAAGGGAAACCAAGATTGGGGACGACGTGGAATTTATGTTCCAGTGACTCAAAGTCCATGAGAATATGTCCAAGCGAGTACATTGGGTTGTTCGTGGTTCCTATGCCGCTGAAACTTATGATATGTTTTACAATTTCAGGCATTTTTTTTACAGAATCCGCTTGTACGAGACTTATGGATGCTCCACTATCGACAAGAAGTTTTAAGGGCTTTGGGGATACTGATGACGAGACTTCGACAAACGGTAAGTACCTTTTCAATGGATTGGTGGGAATGTTATATAATTTCGGTATATTTTCTTCTTTTTCAGGTGCTGAACATAACACACAGGATTTAGAACCAGTGGAATTCAGTGATTTAGAAACAGTGGGATTCAGTGATTTAGAAACAGTGGGATTCAGTGATTTAGAAACAGTGGTATTCAGTGAATTAGAAACAGTGTGATGCAGTGATTTAGAAACAGTGGGATTCAGTGATTTAGAAACAGTGGGATTCGGTGATTTAGAAACAGTGGGATTCAGTGACTTGTTTGGGATAGTATCGATTTTACCTTTCAGTTTTCCCGCACGATACTCAGTGGGAAGGTTTGCTCGTTTAAATCGTGGTTATCTATTTCATCAATACCTTGACCTTCTGGCGAGTTGATAGCCAGAATAGATTGATTACGTTTTGGAAAATTGTTGGGCGGTTGGCGATTTATTACTTGTTGGGGATTACCGAATTTCCTGTTATTGTATTCTCGTTTGCGGCAATTTTCTATAGTATGCCCTATATTTTTGCAGTATCTGCAAACAAGAGCGTTTGAAGCAGAAGGCCTGAATTGGCCTTGAGCTTGGAATTGCGGCCTAGAATATGCATTAACATTTGCTCGACGCTGTTCGATTTGGTTTCCGTTGGATGAAGATGTTCCATTATACTTTTTATATGTTACTCCTATAATTTTCTCTTCGGATATAGCATCGCATATAGCTGCATTCAAAGTATCAGGGTTCCTACACCTGACAACTGTTGACAACTGTGGGTGAAGCCCTATCATGAATACGTTTAATGCCAGGTCTTGCATTGCGGCGACACGGCCAGCTAGCTCGTCCTTCTTTCTAGTAGGAATAGAAATATTTATTTCAGTTAATAACTTTGCGAGACAAGACTCGACTCTCAGTGAGTATTGACTAACGGACTCATTGCGACCCTGTCTGCAGTCTTGCAGCTCTGAAAGAAGGTAAGCGTAATGTTTTTTGTCTCCAAATTGGGTTTTCAAAAACTCTTCCAGTTGTGCCCATTTATTGAATTCTTTGATGGCACATGCCGTTTCAGCTTTGCCTTCAAGTCGGCTAAGAATATATTTAAGGAGGATGTCTGATTGAGATGAAGAAGCGAGATTTATAGCATTACGACAATTGTTCAAAAATGGGCTTAATTTCTCCCGAGAACCATCAAATGTTCCGATAAATTTGGTCAAAAAGGTTAAATCTAATTCCGTCATTTTTGTATCTTCTTCAGTTTTTTCTTTCTTAGACATATATAATAATTAACAATAGTAAAAGTATTCCTGACCTATACAAGAGAAATATTATTAGTTATTATTCATAAAATAAAACTGGCTCCAGAATGGTGCAGTCTCCTATGTGCGATCTATTGTTATCAGTTCGCAGAAATGCACCTTGCACGTTGTAGAGAGTATCGGGTATCGCTAAGCTTATTTATGTTATTTAATAAAGCTAAATCTAATGACCACGTAATGCTACTAATTTAACCGAAATAATGAAATGTGAGTTATTGAAGTTTAACATAATAAACAAATTAACAACTAGTTAATTAAAACTATAATTAAAACTTTTGCTTGGAATTATTTCACTTCACATCACTGATGGATATAGTCCGAAATTGTAGGAATAGAAACAACTCACAGGATACTCAGGAACATTGTAAACCTCGTAGCTTGACGTAAGGCTCGGTGAAGAAGTCCGCACAGTGGAGTAATAAGTAGAGACTTTCAGGAATGTCTTTAAAATAGGTAAGCACCGGTAACTTTGCGTAACTTTGCACACAGGAACTTGTAATCCGGGGACCTTTTTGATCCCTTTGCGCTGCCACCAATGTTATACGGGGCGTAGTAAAAGTCTTTTTAAAAAAAACACAATTTTCCCGAAATTGTGTAATTCGGGAAGAAATGGTAATTAAGTACAATATAATAAAGAAATAGTATAAAAATTGAAATTGAATTGGCACGTGTTTACACGACAGGAGTTTGGAAGGAACTGAACTGCTTTCTATGGAGTTTTAGTGATGTTCAAAGAAGAATGCTGACTAGGAGGAATGGCAGGGCTGATTCTAGTAGTTTAGGTAGTAGGGCGAGGATATAACAGTACACACATTGACTTACAATTATATGGACGTCGGGTCCGCGCTAAAAAGTGTCCGCACTTGTAAGGCGCTAAAATCGTATACAGAGCGCGACAGTCTTCATTTGTTCTACTGACAGCGCGATACTGCGATGACATTACAATTTAAATTTCGAATAGGTTGACTTGGGACATTTTTTTCGTGGTTTTTGTATTAGACCCGTCGTCCATTTATTTGTAAGTCAATGCGTACACACAAAAAAATACCATCGAATTGATAACCACCTCCTTTTTTGAAGTCGTTTAAAAAATCGGACACAAGATTTGTATTTATGCTCTGGCCACACAGAGGTGGGCCTCGGAAGCGTTTTGGGCGAATTTTTGTAATGTACCAATTCTTATGAACCCTGCCATACTGAAACGCGCGGTAGTCGCGCGTTTGACGCGCGTTTCAGTATGGCAAGCTTCATATAAACTCGTACATTACAAAAATTCCCGCGCCCGGAACGCTTCCGCGGCCGCCTCCGTGAGGCCTGAGCATTAGTTTGAACCGAAAAGCAGAAAATAAAAATGCAACTGGCAGCTTTTTTCGCAATACACGTTTAACCGGCCTGTAATGAACCCCGATTTAACTGTTCCTTCAGTGCCAAATGTCAAGGCCCATTCAATTGAATATCCCTTCCCTCCGTGCAATTGTATCAATATCAATTTATTTCTCCGATACGACAAACCTGGATCGTATATATATGTAAATGGAGGTTGTATTGACCGCAAATTTAAATTTGTATGTTAGATATAATAACAAACATCTATTTACGTGTGGATTTGATATCTGCAGCGTATACTTTTGATCAACAAATGTATGAGGATTGAATATTGTAGAACGGCAAACATAAGTTTGCGGAAATATCATAACGTTATCGAGCATTATGATTGTCGCACGAATCGTTCGTATTAAAATTACAAGGCATTCTGTGCGTGAGCATCCTCAGTATTTAGTGTCTTTAGAAAGAACGTAGGTACACTCAGCAGCAAGTAAAGATTTTAGTAATAGTAGAGCTGGTGAAACTACCAGGTGACGGGCGCACTGGCAGTGCCCCTAAGATCTTTGCTATTTAAAGCTCTGAGTGGCACTGCAACTGTTATGGACAGGCGTGTCGCTTACCACCAGGCGCACGAGTTGTTCATCCCGTCACTTGGTATTATATAAAAAAAAGCTTGCTGTGAAAGAGTTTGTCCGGGGAATACTGTCACCGTACATATTTCTGCCGTCAAGCAGTAATGTGAACATTTAATTACTGCGTTCCGGTTCTGCAGGGTATGGGTGCTGGTGAAACTACAGGCACTTGGGACTTGTCAATCATATGCCTCGAGAACAAATCGCTAAACGTTATGTACGTGTGCAGCTCGCGAGCCTTTCCCAAAGACGCATTCGCCAAATCTGGTCGCACCCTAACAAAAAAAATACAGTCGAATTGAGAACTTCCTCCTTTCTTTAAGTTAGTTAAAAATGTCAAAAATTCGATAATGAAAGCCCAGGTTGTGACCTGGATGAAAATAACAAACATCGCGCCTAGCAGCGAACTAAAGCGCATCGAGCGCGTCACAACTTCCCCGCACACCGCACCGAGCGAGTTCCCGCGCCCCCGCACCCCGCGCATTCTCGCTAATACTCTTACTAGTTGGGAGACTACCATTGGCAGTGGTGCCAGATTAAATGTTTTTTCGCCATTTAGGCTAATTCGAGGGGTCGTGCGGCGACTAAGAAAGTGATCGGCGATATTTAGGCTAAGTTTGAAATAGGAAAAGGCGATTGTAAGCTACTTAATAAAATGTCTGGGGAATTACAAACTTGATTGGGGATTTTGTGGGGAATGGAGTTGTAAAAACAACTCATTTGGGGGTTTGAGTATTTCTACGTGTGGGGAATTGGGGAAATAAGAGAGTGGGGAATATGATTCCCCAATTTCCGGCAGCAGAATTGTTTTCCTTAATTTATAGGGATTTTATGGCTTGGGCGAATGTCGGCTACGTAGGATTAGATTGAGCAATAAACGAAGTGGTTTCTGAGCAGGGAACAAGTGTTTCTCTTCGAACCTAGACGAGCAAGATCCCTACCAAGAACATACAGTCCACTGATCCTGCACCAGACCATCAACATCTTTGGTCTCATCAACAAAAATAATGTATTAACGTTGCCGAACATCTTAACATACAAGTATAAACAAGATATGACGTCCGTACCGCAATATCAATTCAGATTAGGATTATCAAATACCATTTCTTTATACATTCACCAATGTTGATAAAAAAAAGGTGACTAACCTACCTATGAAACAAAGATATTTTCGATTTTCATTATAACTTCTTAATTTCGTCTTCTCTTTCAACCGTTATCCACCTAAGCCCACAAATTTGCAACGGTGCGGTGTTCAAGGTTTGCGCGTACATTGTGTGAACGCACCACCGTTGTCTAGTCTCTTATAAAAGTGGCTTCTGATTGCACGGACCGCCACGCCGCTCCGATTTGTATGGGCCGGTTCACGTCACAGGCATGTGTGAGTTCTAATCCGCTTTGAGCTGTACCTATGCAGCTTCATTCGCATCATGCGTCCTTTAATTTGATCGATGTTAATAAGCCTGTCCCAATCTGCGTCAAATTCGCCTTTGTTGAAAAGGAGTTACATCAATAGTGGTTCCATTCAATTCGAAAAATATACTCCCGGACGCATAATTCGAGCCACCTCGCGTTTTTGTCTTAAAGGGCTTAGAATACAAAAGTAGTGTTTTCGTCGAAGAAAAAGTTTTCCCCCGGTTTTGCAAATTCAAATTTCCAACAGGGATTTATGGAAAAGACGTTTAGTATACTAGTTTCATAATTGCTTAATAGTTGTTGATCAAATTTAATCTCGAATCTCGAATTATTTATTTATTTGGGTCGCTCGAATGAAGTGTCCGGGAGTGTTTATTCCACATCTAAAGGTGGAAATTAGGGGATGAATCTGGATGATTGGATTTCACCTGCTTTCCATTAGCCAATTTAAATAAATCTTGGGAAATAGATGTAATCCCATGAACTTTTGAGAACGGTTTTTTTAAATAAAAATGTTATAGAAACTAGATGCTGATGTTTTCAGTCTTGAAAAATCGCGACTTAAGAGACATATCTACAATGATATTATACATCATATCTATGTCAATTAAACATTAAAAATTTACTAAAGCATTTTTTATTTCGTTTACATGCACATGATAACGCAATGAATAATGATAGCATTATTGCTATCGTTATTTATTGTGTTTGCACCTGGCTTAATAGCCAGGTCACGTCTATTTCATAATTTAAAATTTCATTTATTAATCGTACTTTGTTTGTTTCGTTCCGGAAATGCTGTAAATGTATGTAAATGAAAAACCTTTATATTACGATACGCAGTAACGGGACGGACAAGTCGCACGCGTTTCGTTCCCATTGGTTCTATTGAGTAGACAAAAAAGTCCCAGTAGTTCTATTAAATTATATTTCAAGAATAATAGAACTAGTGGGAAAAAATAATTTGAAGTAGTTACATTGGCTTAGTTCTATTTTTATCCCGAAAATAATAAATAATATCACGTAACTCTTTTTCAAATTATTTTTAACTGTCTTCAAAAAAAGGAGGGTTCTCAATTCGAGTGTATTTTGTTGTATGTATGTTTCGCGATAAGTACTTGGAATGATTTGTTCCCACTAGTTCCATTACTACTAACACTACACTAACTACACAATCTTGCGTTAATTGACCCTTTATTGCACAAACACCACAAATGTCTGGAGATAACAAAACAAACAATAATCAACGATAAACTGTTTACTTAAACATGTCATTGTAAGCGAATAAACGTTTAACGTTATTACTTTCGTGTTATAAAGTATGTGACTATCTAATTATTGAGACCTTGTACACAATTAAGATTCTAATTAGGGTGCGTTCAAAGTAGACGCTTGTAGAAGCGCTACAGTAGCATAGCAGCCGCGCCACTACTAATTTTCATACAATATTGGGCTCGTGCAGCGTGTCAGCGGCGGCGATATGTCGCATAACAAGTAGCAGCAAGTCGGTGCGACCGCAATCGCGAAATATCGCCGGCACGCTGCACGAGTCCTAAGGCTCAATTTACACTGCGGCGGAACGTAATGGAATGGAAGCGTCAATTTCGCCTGGCTGCGCGGCGCGCGCTGTTGCTGGAATGCTCATTCCAGCGACCGCGTTTTGAGGCTGTAGTATTTCGTTGACGTTTGACGTTACACTGCGCCTGCCCGAGCGCTACTTCCTGCGTATTCGCCAGGAGTCGCAGACGGCAGCTGCGAAATTCTCGCAAATACGCGAGCATTCTTTCCCTCCTCGGGCACCCAAGGAGTGACGACGTTCGCCTACTTCTCCGGCTGCATCCGGCTAACGTGGCCCGCCCAATCCCATTTGAGCCTGGCTGATTTGCTCCCCACATCAGCATAATATTTTTTTCCGATCTAAACGGCGAATACCTAAGTATTGTTTTTTTAAATAAACGAACGTTTCTGGCCCTTTACAGGTCATGATCCCGGCTGATTAATATGCTAAAGTTCTCAACCAGTTATGACTAGTATATCCAGCCGTAACCAGTGTAGCACAGCACCAACAAGACCGAACTTTCTGCTGCGTCCGCCCATACCGACGCCGCTGCTGTACCTGTCGCGACTGCGTTACGAGGTCTGAGGAGATAGTGGAGCACATCAGACTAGCGAAATACACCCTGCGGGTCGAGCGGATGAAATCCCGCCACTATATGAATGAATTTCATTCGCTTGTTTCAAAACATCTGTCGACCTTCATGAAGGAGTTTTGGCCGAATGGCAAAGTCAAAGTCAAAGTCAAAGATTATTTATTCCATAGGTAAAA
>NW_020653313.1:0-20605 GCF_003589595.1 Hyposmocoma kahamanoa
TAACACGTTCGCGGACAGCAATGCTATAACATCCGTATTTGCCTAACGAACATTGACACGAATGCTATAGCAAGCGAAGTTCGTCCCCCTTTCCTGGGCGGAAATGCTAAAGAATACGCCTTACCACAGTAAATTAGTATATATAAGGGCTTACTGTCACATGTAATCTACAATAAATGTCGTTTACTGTCCCATAAAATATTATTTGCACACATTGAAAATTTGTTGTCGCCTCGCCCGTCCTTCCCCCCGAATTGCGACATTAATGCTATAGAATCTGTGTTTGTATGACATTTTGTTCAATCATGCGCCAAGTGCACCGGAGAGTTGACACGTGTTATTAAAGTGATATTCGTGCGCCGACGCCATTTTGTCACACTGTTTCTATCCTCGTAAGTATTGTTTTGCTGTTTTTATTTATATAATTGGTTTTTTAAATACTAAAATACAAAACAAATGATAGTTTATTTGCACTATAACCCAGTTTACAATGGTCTAACCTTCTAAAACACTACTTATTTTACATAGATCCTTTAACTCATATTTTTATATAGATTCGTTAGTCAACTGAAACTATGTTTCTTGAAAGTCTTCCGTTCTTATAAATTTTTGTGCGAATATAATTTAGAGTCCTAATTATTACAAATATCGTGTAAATATCAGTATAATTCGATTTTAGGCATCTACTTATTTGTTGGAAACTTGTTGCAGATGCCTCCCAAAAAACGAACGAATCTGGTCAACGCCAATGAAAGCGAGAAGTTGCAAAGCATATTTGACGAGGCGTCTGATGGGACGTCTGGAAGTCTTTCTAGCGTTGAAGAGTCGGAGGTTTCAAATGACGAGAACGATAGAGTTGATGTAGAAACATGTAGTGAACTATATGATCCGTTTAGCGACGACGGTGAGTACGGTTCGGATATGGACTACAAACCTGATGAGAATGAAGCGTCCTCTGACAGCACTGACTCTGATGCTGATAGAAGCAGCGAGAATCCTCTAAAAAGAACCTCCGTACATATAAAAAAAAGTCCTCTACTCGCGTTTTTTCTTTTTTACACTCACCTTCGCCTCAAAAGCAACCCGAAGAAGCCACTTCTTCTCCGCTGCATAAAGACTGTAATGCCTCGCCGCAGCTGGACCTACCAACCGCTTCATATTTTCGAGACGAAGTCAGCGCTAAACAACCGCAGGCCGACTTCACCACTTCGTCGCAGCTGGATCCACCTTTAGCTTCACTTTCGCAATACGAAACCACTGCTGCACCGGAGCGGGTAGATACAGGTTATTCCTTGCAGGTGGACCAACCAACCGCTATATGTTCACGGCGTGAAGCCACCGCTACTCCTCCGCCGGAAAACCTTACTGCTTTGTCTCTGCTGGACCTACCTCTGGCTTCACTTTTGCAAGACGAAGCCACTATTGCTTCACCGCAAGGAGAGCCCTTGGCTTTGTCGCAGCTGGACCTACCTGCGTTTGCACATTCGCAAGAAGCGCTCTCACCGCAGCAAGTCTCGACTGGGTCTTTGCGAGATGAATCCGGTTTAGCGACATTACAAACTACCGTTGCTACACCGCAGCTTGATCAGCCCACTGCATTGCAGTTCGGGGCCGTTCGACCAGGCCCTTCGTCACCTACAATTGAGAGCCGTTGGGAAAACAGTACAGCGCCTATCGAAGAGTTTCCATTTAGCACCATTGACTGTGGACCCACAGTACCTCTAAGTAATACGATGTCACCAATACATTTATTGGAGCAAATATTAACTCCGGAATTAATTGACCATATTGTATCTTGTACAAATGCTTACGGCGCGGCTTTGTGCAATATGAATAATCCGCACACTAGAGGTTCTAGGAAGCAGACTTTTAAGAGTACAGATGCTACAGAAATTAGAAAGTTTTTAGACCTGTGCCTATTGCAGGGGCATATTGATCCGCCGAACATAAGAAAGCTGTTCACTTACACAGACCCTCTGTACTACCATCCTTTATTTCCATATACCATGTCAGGTCGAAGGTTTGAACAGTTGTTGCGTTGCTTATGCCTTTCAGAGCTGGATTCCAAAGGCATGAATAAAATAAAAATGTTTGCCACTAAGAAAATAATGAACTTTCAGCATCTATATAGACCGGGAAAACAACTATCTTTAGACGAATCTTTGATGGCTTTTAGGGGTCGGTTGTCTTTCCGCACATATATGAAGTCTAAAAAAAAGAAATACGGCTTAAAGTTTTATGTTTTAACAACACACGATAGCTATATTTTGAATTTTGTAATTTATGAAGGAAAAAGCACTGTAACAGACGCAAATGAAAGCAAGCTGGAAAAGCTTGTACTGAATCTTATGGGGCCATATTTGAACAAAGGCCATGAGCTTTATATGGACAATTATTATAATAGTGTTAGTTTGTCCAACAAACTGCTTATGTGTAATACCCACACTACTGGTACTCTGAGGAAAGATCGTAAAGAAAATCCCAAGGAAGTTTTCAAGATGCTGTTGGCGAAAGGCGACCATATCTGGCAGAGGAAAAGGAAAGTGTACGTTTCCGCTTGGAAAGATAAACGTCCTGTCTATATGATTACCACCAATCATCACCCACACCTTGTAGTATCACGCAATAGGTACGGAAAACAACAAATAAAACCCATCGAATTTGTGAATTACAATAAATACATGTCAGGCATGGACAGAGCGGATCAAATGCTCGCATACTATTCCACACCAATAAGAACTTTACGGTGGTACAAAAAAGTATTTTTCCACATATTTGACATGATAGTATCCAATGTTTTCTATTTATATGTCAGGCATTGTGATTCGAAAGCCACACTTTTGAGCTTCAGAGAAACAGTCATTCGCTCGTACCTGGGGCTTACTGATCGGTCTGATGCTGAAATTAGCAAAATTATGGTAAATATATCAAAAAAGAAGCGTGCCAATAGGCAAAAACGTAGCTCTGTTAACACTGCTGAGTCTACTGTTGCAGCACTACATGCTCAAACCTGCCACTGGCCGGAATTGATACCTGTGCGTGCAAACACTAAACGGAACAAAATATTCCTGAAATGCAGAGTGTGCACAAAAAACAAGAAATCGAAACAAACCTGCTATCGTTGTAAGGGGTGCTTCGGTAACCCACCACTTTGCCCATCATGTTTTGAGGCATGGCATACAGATGTGAGATTTGCACAGTAACGGCCGGTTCACACATGTCTCCGTTTTATCGTGTACGTTTTTTTTTCGTCGATGGCGTATGTAGTTGTATGAGCGATTTCACACATGGCACAGTATTCTGTATACAGTAAAAAATATCGTTCCGTAAATGACATTCCGTTTTGTCATCGAATACTGGATGACGGAACAGTACAAATATACGGATACGTAGAATTTTAAGTGTGGGGGGTGTAGGAGGGGGAGTGATGCGACAGGTTTTGTTTGATTCACATTTTCTATTGTACATTCCTAGACAACGCGCGCGTGCATTGTGTGTAATAAATGTTATAATCACTGATCAACCATGTCAACCAAGGACTGGGAAAAGTTAATAGACAAGGAAATGTTAATCAGTTTGGTGGAAGATAGGCCAGTCCTTTGGGACAAGACGCTGGATAAATACAAAGACAATACTGCAAGTATTGCAGGTTGGAGCGAAATATGCATTATTCTAATGGAGGATTTTGAGGCTATGGAACAAAGACAAGAGTTCGGTAAGTGTCTGTTTTATTACTTAATTACATTCTAAATAGCTTCATCCTGCCAAGGAACTGATCCAGCTTCGGACATGAAATAGTTCACGAATTCTGTTCGAACTAAATGAGCAGAACCTATTGTTGTTTCGAACCAAAACCGGGTATGGGGGTAAAATCGGGACACGACGCTATCGCCTCTTACAAATATCAAATTTTCGCGCGCTTTCGCTCACTGCGGTTGGCCAACTTGATTAGTTTACCAACGAACTTGCGATGGCGCCGGTGCGTAGTCGACGAAATTAAATAAGAAAAACGTTTTTATAGTGAATTGATCTAATATTGTTTGGATTGAACAGGTGTATCAGTATTCTTGTATATCAAGGTAAGTCAAATTTGTTATCTAACAATATTAAGCAAGTATTGGAGTGTAAATGAGCAAAAGTAAAATCTTTATTGCAACTAAATTTTAGGTTATTAATTCTGTTTTTCTCTTTGAAGGGCGTTTGGGGCAAAACCGTACGGGGTAATATCGGGTGGTACCCGGTTTTGTACAACTTTTAGTTATCGTATTATTAATTTACTTTTGTTTCATTTAATGTAGTATTATTATTGTCAATTGTTACAGGGAATATAAAATGCCACGGAAATATAAAAGAAAAACGGACCGGCAATCCTGGGGTGAAGAAAATATGAGACATGCCATTTTGGAAGTAATAGAGAGAAGAAGTGGATATCGTTTCGCTTCTCGAACATTTTCAGTCCCACAATCAACACTTGAAGATAGAGTAAAAAAATATCGAATTTGTAACAATTTAGTAATTGCTTCTAAAAAGGGGCTAGGTCGTTTTAAGACAATTTTTACTGCTGAGCAAGAAAATTTAATGTGTCAGCACATAAAAGATCTTGAAGCTCAATTATTTGGACTTACTTACAGGGATTTTCGACATCTAGCTTTCCAAATGGCGGAGAAAAATGGTATAGATCACAATTTCAGCAAACAAACTGCACTAGCTGGAATGGATTGGCTTTATGGGTTCTTACGTCGCCATCCAGAATTGTCGTTACGCGTTGCAGAAAACACTTCCGTTGCACGAGCAATGGGGTTTAACAAAGTCAGTGTCTCGAAATTCTTTTCGTTATTGATTGAATTGCAGGATAAATACAAATTTGGACCCACGAAAATATTTAATGTCGATGAGACTGGGATCACAACTGTGCCCAAAAAGAAATCTAAAGTTCTTTCCTTAAAAGGCAAGAAACAAGTTGGCCTTATCTCTTCTGCTGAAAGGGGCCAATTATCCACAGCAGTTTTGTGCGTATCAGCGTCTGGCATTTACGTGCCACCACTTGTAATTTTCCCGAGAGTCCGTATGAAAGCAGAATTGCTGGACGGTGCGCCACCTGGAACAATCGCCATGTGCCATCCCAGTGGATGGATCCAGAGTTACATTTTTGTTCATTGGCTAGATCATTTCATTGCAAATGTCAAACCTACTAAGGATTATCCTGTCCTTCTTTTACTAGATGGTCACTCAACGCATACCAAAAATCTTCCCTTGATAGACAAAGCACGAAACAATGGAGTCATTATTGTCAGTTTCCCTCCTCACTGCACTCATCGCCTGCAACCACTTGACGTTAGCTTCATGGGACCATTAAGCACTTTTTATACCCAAGAAGTGATGATATGGCTGCGCAATAATCCAGGTCGAATTGTAACACAGTACCAACTTGGAAAACTGTTCGGAATTGCGTATGCCAAAGCAGCAACATTACAAAATGCATTGAGTGGTTTCTCAAAAACTGGAATTTATCCTTTGAATCCGAATATCTTCTCAGATCATGATTTCGTATCTGCTTCTACAACAGATAATGACATTACAGGATCCCAGACTATGGCGAACTTTTCAGAAAACGTAATTCATGACACTAGAGTGGATAAGAATAAACCATTAACAGCAGAAGTGTTACCAATATATTCTTAACCTATAACTTTTGAGCAATCAGAAGTTAGTCCACAACCATGCACTTCGTGGCAGTCAGCCGTGAATCCACAACCAAGTACTTCACGGCAGTCAGCTTCGATTTCCTTAGCTTTTTCTCCGGCTGATATTTTACCAAAACCTCATGTTTTAAGGAAAACGATTTCAAATGCTCGTAGAGGCAAAACTGCTATCATAACGTCTTCACCGTATAAAATAGAATTAGAAGAGAATGAGACAAAAAAAAGAAGAAAGTTCCGAAACTAAGTGCTAGCATGAAAAATCTCAAAAAGAAAAAGATGTCAGATGATATGTGTGTGTATTGTTCTGAAATTTATGGTAATACGCGAAGGAGCGATGCATGGGTGCAGTGTCTTCAATGTAAGAACTGGGCACATGAAGGTTGTACGGGTTGGGAACCAGAAGAACTTGATGAGTTCCATTGCTACCGTTGTTAAGGGGCAAAATCGGGTATAAAATTTTGGTATATCCGGTTTTGGACTAGGCATTGGGCAAAACCGTAAAAACATAACTTTCGTATAATTATTTTTTATTACTATTAAGAGTTAACTAAAAAGTGATCTCAATTGCAAAATATATGATTTATAAACTTAAGTAAATATTGCCTAATAAAGTCGATTTATTTTCTTTCAAACCTGTGTTTCGTTGATTATTTGCGTTAGCGTCCCGATTCTACCCCACTTTCCCCTATTACCACCTCGTGTTCTTACTTCATGGGGTAGGTTTTCGTAACTAAATTCTTCAGATACGTTATTATCACTGTTTGAGCCGTCCAGATTTTTGTCCAGATGCGTCCCGCCAAACGGCCTTAGTAAATTTTCGTGTAATCCGAAACCTTAATGGGCATGCTGCTGGTATTTGTAGACTGCCGTCTAGCATCATTTTCCAAAATGTTGTCTCCTTGAATATTGATGAATCGCATTCTTTTCCATAAGATCCGACACTGACGTATACAAAGCGATAGTCGGAGTCTACGATCGCTAATAATATGATGGGAAAAAAATCCTTGTAATTGATATACAGTGAATTATTTAGTGTATGTATGTGTAGTGTATTCTGCGCTATTCAGTGGTTTTTTAAGTCGGATATGTTTTCCGTCGACAGCTCCGAGACAGTGGGGAAAATTAGCTTTTTTTATTAAATCCACTTGCTATCTGTTCCCATTCGTCGACTGATGTAGGAAGTCGCATAAATTTTTCACTTAAATTGTTCCCATATGCATCTTGAAACTTCTTTAATAATGTTGCTAACAGTCGATACACCAACGCGATAGGTGTAATGAAGATCTTTAAATGAACATCCGGATGCTGCATACCTGAAAATAAAATTAATTGTTTTATAACTTGTTTTCGGAAAACTTGTTATGAAAAAGAAGAGACAGATGAGAGATGCCTGGGTGAGAACACTAAAAGATAAAAAGAATTGCAAGACGTCTGGTTCCGCTGTCTTAAACACGAAGCCCTACAAATACCATAATCAGATGCTGTTTTTGAAAAAAGTAGTTGCTGCTGGTGAAACGCACGAAAGCGTATCTGCTAAACAAATTAAAGAACACACCGAAGATGACACCACGACATCGAATGAACCTACAAACGAAGATGACAGTGTGACTACAATGACACAACTTGACAATGACAGTCAAAAGGACAAACAAAATCTAGCCCCCCCCGCCAAAACGCAGAGCACCAGCCAAAAGAAATTTTAATGAAATTGATGCCAAAATGACGTCCTACATTGACTAAACCGACCGAAGAAAATTGAGCAGGATGATCGCAATTTATCGTTCTTCAAAGGTATCTTGCCGTCTTTGGCTTTGCTTGATGATGACCAAACTTTGGAATTCCAGTCAAGGGTGCTAAACCTATTACAAAATATTAAACATAGGAGAGTTGGCCAGTCAACTTATGACTGGTCAGCCTATACACAAACATCTGGTGCTAGTCACTATCAATCCCAGGGCTATTTTAGCAGACCACAGCCTACTGATAGTGCACTATCGCCAGTACAACCTGTATACAGTGATGCTAGCAGACCACAGTCTACTGATAGTGCACTATCGCCATTACAATCTGTATACAGTGACGCTACGTTAGATCTGTCTGAGTTTTAAAAATAAAAGTACGTACCTTAAAAATATCGCTAGTTTTTCTTCTGGGCAGATACTTTTCCTCCAACGAGTATCTTGCTTTTTTAAATCCTTTTCCAATAGCTTAAGAAGTTCATCAAAAGTAGACATTGACATACGAAAGTAATTGAAAAATTTCGATTCATCACCTCGTAACTGACTCATAAGTAAACTGATGTTTTGTTACGACGGTGATAAGACATTAGTTTCGTACAAAGCTAAATCAAACAAACTTGTTTTTGTTTTGTTGACAATTCATGATCAACCCAATATAAACGAAAATACGGGAAAACCAGAGATCATACACTTTTATAACAGTACAAAGGGTGCTGTTGACACTATTGATCAAATGTGTTCCAATATATGTACTAATCGGAAAACCAAAAGATGGCCGATGTGTGTTTTCTACAATATGCTTAACCTATCTATAATTAACGCTTATTCTGTCCACGTATCTAACAAGATACGAAATAAGAGAAAACCTTCACCTCGGCGTGATTTTGTCTTAAAATTAGGAGACCAACTCATGGAGCCCTGGCTACGACAGCGAGTTCAAACAGTGACTTTGAGGCGTGACATTGATGTCATGCCCATGGCCATGATAAAGGATATTCTGGGGGATCCACCCAATGTTGAAGCTTCAGCTCATTCAAATGTGCGCAAAATATGCTATTTACGTCCATCTAAGGTTCGAAGAATGACGAAACACCGTTGCATGAAATGCAACCAAGCAATTTGTGGCCCCCATAATGTTGACATGTGTAGTCACTATGTGGAATAGTGTTTCGTTAATATGTTGTTCTTAATTAGTTCATAAGCAACGCAATTTTCTTGACATATAACAAACTCTTACTGTTAATAAAGATTTTTGATGACATTTAAATTTTTTATTGCGTAGTCCGTACGACGAATGTTTAGTTACTATGTATGTGTGAATATAGTTTAGTTGACTACGGTTAATTGACTCATGTTGTTTGGTCGTTTAGTTTAGTTTGTTCTGTATCATTATTACAAATTGATCTCATTTTCTATAATATTGATTTAGTCGAGTATGTACGTAGTGTACGACTGAGATTGTGATTGACGTATGGCATACTGACTTTAGATTTGCATAGTAACAAAATGTTTATGACTTGATTAATGTAGTTTGGTGGTTTAGTTTAGTTTGTTCTGTATCATTATTACAAATTGATCTCATTTTCTATAATATTGATTTAGTCGAGTATGTACGTAGTATACGACTGAGATTGTGATTGAGGTATGGCATACTGACTTTAGATTTGCATAATAACAAAATATTTATGACTTGATTAAATTTAATATTTATGACTTGATTAAATGTCGGTTATAAGCGGAGCTCGGAATGGGTGTTACATTTTAATTTATTGCTTGAGTGAAACAAAACATTTCTTTGATGTTTTGGTGTCGATGGATAGCTATTGAAACGCTGATTAAGATAAAATGTAGTGTATTTCTTATAAGATTGTTATTAGAAAATGGTTATGAGAGAAAGTTACAAAATAAAATAAAATCGTCGAGTGGTGTTTTTTCAACTTGGAAATAAAAATACAAATCAAATGTATTTCAATCACAACTAATCATAACATGGAAGCTTGGTTTATAAGCTACTCGCTGATATTTTTTTATTTGACCAACTATGTACATTTCCAAAGTAATAACCGTTTTTATCGTATCGGTCGAAATGACCTTTGAATAACCACTGCCGATCGCGGAGGTCAACGTAGCTGCTTTTTTGTTTTTCGCGCGCAATCGCTTCAGTGGTTATATTAGTTTTAGTTAAATTAATTTGAAGATTATGTTTTTGTAGGTAGTCAATTAGTGATGTCATTGTTTTTTTCAATTCGTTTTTATGATATTCTAATGTTGAATTTATTGAAGAAGTGACAACCACTGATATATCATCTGCGAAAAGAATTATTTCGTGTTCCGTGCTATCACATACGTCATTAATATATAATAGGAATAGCAGGGGACCAAGTATACTCCCTTGAGGAACTCCGTAATTATTGCTTTTAAAGTGAGATTTATATATTTAGGTACAATTTTTTGTGTTTAGTTGGGTTATTTGTACGCATTGTAATCTATTTGTAAGGTTGGATTTTAACCAACTTAGTGCTGGACCTCGAACTCCGTTATGCTCTAATTTCGTCAATAATAAGTCGTGTGAAACGAAATCAAAAGCCCTAGACATGTCCAAAAATAGTCCCGTTGTGTACAACTTTCTATTTACATTTTGTAAAATCTCGTTAACTATGTGAAACGCTGCATGTGCTGTGGATTTGTTTTTTTTTTGAAACCCATGTTGATTCTCGTGTATAATTTTAAATCGATTAAAGTAAGATAAAAACTTGTGGTACATGACTTTTTCAAATATTTTTGATAATACTGGAATCAAAGTGATAGGTCTATAGTTAGTAATATCTGTAGTGTCTCCTTTTTTGTGTAATGGTTTTACGAATGGGATTACGATTGTTATGTTATCTTGTTTCAGTCAGTATCTGAAAGCCATAGTGATTTTATGACAGTTACAGTTGACTGGATTGCCAAGAAATATCTTCCCTTCTCGTTTTTCGATGACGAAGATACACAAAAATATTTTCAAATAATATGCCCAAATTTGGTATTTCCTAAGAGATCGACAGTTCGAAGGATGGTTCAAGAGCGGTTTGAAGTACTGCATACGCGTGTTAAGAGTAGACTACAAAAATACATGTAAATCATGTAATATGTCATTCACTATTGATGGATGGACGTCAATTGCTGGTAGGAGTTACTATGGGGTCACTATTCATTACATAGATAATGAATGGAAGTATCGATCTCTAGTCCTGGATTTTATTCCATCGAGTGGTGGACATACAGGGATGGATATTGCAAAGATTTTCCACAAATGTCTATTGGAATGTACCTTAGCTGATAAAATTCAGGGTATCACAGTCGACAACGCAACTGCAAATACCAAATTCATGTATGAACTTGGAAAACTACTGCCACATTTTGATTCGGATAATCAACATTTTCGATGCATTGCTCACATCTTGAACCTGGGCGTACAAGATTTATTGAATAACTTAGCGTTAAATATTGAAACTGACAGTCAAGAACAAGAACAGCAGTGTGAAGACGAGGAAGAGCAAGGTGAAGAATATGTGCCAAATATTTCTGACTCAAGTACGGCTATTACAAAATTACGCAGTATTTGTAGTAAAATAAAAAGAAGTGAGATGTTGAAGAGAAAGTTCCAGTCGGCTTGTGAAACAGCTGGTGTGCCAACAAATCTGAGTCTCATACTGGACTGTCCAACAAGATGGAATTCCACACATTATATGATTGGATTATGTTTAAAACTAAAACCTGGCATTAACATATTATGCACTTCTGTGTCTGATTTGAGTAATTTTGTAATATCAGAAATTTATTGGAAAATACTCGAAAAAATATATAAGTTTTTGATAAAGTTTAAACTTCTAACAACGAAACTTGGCGGAGAAAAATGTCGTCGCGGTACTTGCAATAGGTCCAATCTGAAAAAAAATGCAATTTTTCCTTTTCGGCATGTAAGTATACAAAACACGCTTCCTTAACGTTTGCAAAAACTCCTATGTCTACCGACCAATCAGAAGCGAGCGTTTGAATTAGTAGCAATATGACCAATGGCAGACGTCTTTGTTTTGGTTCCTGCAAATTGTCGTATGTCATTGTATTCTCGTGATGCGAGACGTATGTATTTTGTTGTTCAACAGGTGCATTTACCAACTGAGACTTCATTAATTTGATATGTAAGTAATCAACTCCTTTTATTAGTATAATTTAACCTCACAGAGAGTAAAAATACGTTAGTAGTTTTCTAACATAATACTAACCTCACTTTTTCTTTTATTTTCGAGTTCATACTTGAATGATTGTGGTTTTAAATGTTTTTCAATAAAATAATTAGGTTATTATTACTTATGTTATGAATTAATTAACCTTTTTTAGTATTATACAGGCTGTAAATTTGAAAGTTAGACATACTTATAGAGTGCGTTATATTCCTGATTCTGAACCCAAAGAAAAAATAAAAAAATGAACTTATATTTAAAAAAAAAAAAAAAATATTTTTTTATCGACTACTGCTTGTGAACAACATTAGTCGTCGAAATCCATGCACATCCCTATTGATGTTCCCACGCAGCGCGAGTCTACTAGCGCGAGCGCGGCCTCTTTGAGCGCGGCGCGGCACATCAAGGAGCAGAGCCCATCAGACAGAGCACGCGCGGCCGCCCTCGCGAAGACACGTAAAGTACTTTCGCTCGCCCGATCACAGCGTCGGCGCGCGGCGATCGCTTTTCTCGCCCGCAAAATGGATACATATTCAAATGTCGAATTGACTGAGATGGTGCGACTTTACGCAATAAGTGGTGATAGTGTGAGACGAGCGAATAGAATGTTCGGAGAAATGTTCCCAAATCGGCCGCTGCCAAATTATCGGGTGATGCTTGCTGCGACTCAAAGACTGCGCGATTATCGCCAGTTCGATGAGCCTATAAATGCTGAAGGTCGTGGCAATGTAAGCATCAGCGTGGACCTGCAGGAGCGCATCTTGGACTATTTTGAAGAGGAGCCGCGCGCTAGCACACGGGAGGCAGGACACCAGTTCAATGTCTCGCACATGACAGTGTGGAACCTTCTAAAACGCGAGCAAATGCGCCCATTTCATCCAGCAGAAGGGTCCAAGATATCACGGCCAATGACAATGCTCCGCGAGTTGCACTTTGTGAATGGCTACTGGCCAATCATCACGTAAACATTTTATGGACAGATGAGAGTATGTTTACGCGTGTGTTTAACGTTCATAACGAACATTGGTGGAGCCATCGGGACCACAACCCGAAAAAAACTAAACGGGATTTTTTCCAACACCGGTTCAGTTTGAACGTTGGAATGGTTGAAAATCACTTGTTGGGGCCTTACTTTATCGAGAGTCGCCTCACCAGTGCAACTTATTTGCAGTTGTTACGCTGCGTTGTGGAGGAGATGTTGGACGACGTGCCCCTTGCTCTCCACCAAAGCCTTTATTACCAGCAGGATGGAGCCCCCCACACTATGGACGTGAAGTGCGCCAGTATCTGAATGACACCTTTGGTGATCATTGGATTGGACGTGGAGGCCCAGTCGCCAGGCCACCTCGGTCACCTGCAGAGCTATTCTCTAAATGTCATTTCATCGATGCAAACATCGACGAGCCACATCCGATGTTCATTATCAATTCGTCGATGCCGACATCCATGAAATGTTTGGCAGTTAGGGACGGGATGTAAAATAATTTTTACAATCGATAAAATATCGACTATTGAATTTCGGCCGCTTTTAGGCTTTATAAATTAAATTATTACATAACTTATAAATAAATAATGAAAAGTGTAATCTAAACACTTTATATCAATTTATTAAAGCAAAATTTTGTTATAAATTGGCTGAATGTATTACAGTCTTTGCTCATAACCTATAAAGAAATGCAAACGGATAATTCAATGTAGTTGGTTATAAACAAAAACATCAACAAAAACTTTAAAAGTTTGGACAAAAATTGTGGGCACGGAATGCGAAGCCAGCCAACCACTTGAAATGCAACGCTTTCAGTCACTCGCAAATTCTGCAAACAAGGACTTTTGCTATATATCTTTTGTTATTTAACTTTGTGCGAAAAGTGTAAGCGTATTATATTCAAGTAAGTACACTGTTTACATTAATGATATTTCATATTCTTGCAAATGATATGAGTAGGGATTGGATTCAAACTCGATTATTATTTACAGTGTCTCGAAACTTGAACCCATCCTCAACGCAACTTGAAAAGTTAGTTGATTTGATGGAAACAAAACGTTGGCTTGCTACCGGTCATGCGCGTACGGCGAATGCTCGTAACCGCAGCCGCGCAGCATGGCAAGAGATTGCTGATGCATTGAACAGTGGAGGCAGTGGCTGTATAAAGTCGTGGCAACAGTGGTGTAAGGTAAAGTACCTATCTATATATATTTCATTTGTTATCTTTGTAATATGGTGTGGGTGAAAAGTTAAAGGGGATTTACACGGGTGACTAAAGCCGCACGATTTTTGCCGCGCGGCGTAAATCGACCATCTAAATGGCAATTCGGCTAAGTTGCAAGTGACTAAAGCCGCAAGCCCCAAAGTTGGGTAGCATCCGACTTTGGCCGCGCGGCAACCGGCCGCATGCGACTGGTGACTAAAATCGATCGTGTAAACGATCAGTTGCAGGCGATCGCCCGCCGCATGTAGGTGTTTCGCGCACGCACGTGTATTTATTTACTACAGCGTTTCTGTGTACATGTATCGTAACAACCATGAATAAAAATAACACCATACATTTTTTGGAATGCTATGAAATGCATCCATGCTTATGGAACCCAAGAGAACAAGATTACAGGAACAATAATGTACGTTTAGCGGCTCTTAAATCTATTATTCAAGAAATGCGTTTGTCCATAACAGTTGAAGAGCTTAAATTGAAGATAAAAAATATACGAACCACGTATAATAGAGAGGCCAGTAAGGTAGCAAAGTCAAAGAAGAGTGGCGCGGGAAAGGATGATGTATACAGACCTCAATTAATTTGGTTTTCTGTAGCTGACCGCTTTTTAAAGCCAGTGATAGAAGGAAGAAACAGTAAAGATAACATGGTAAGTCTTATTATTATTAATTAAATAGTTATTCTTGTTCGCATATTATAAATTATAATAGGTAAATTGTGAATAGGGCCATTTTTATAATATTACTTAAATAAACATACAATATTTACGAAATCATTCTATCTTGCCATGAAACTCTTCCTGGTCCGACAAAATAGTCAGCATATCTATCGCGCAGATCTTTTGCATTTCGTGAATAGTTGTTAGAAGATAGCGATGTCATTAATTCGTCTACTCCTGCCGTAGGAATGCTTCTCCAACTTCCGTTTCTGATTGTCCCTGAACTGAAGTCCTCTCCGTCTACTAATTCGGGAGTATTCATGTATATGAGATTAGTC
The DNA here is from genome assembly GCF_003589595.1 of Hyposmocoma kahamanoa. NCBI lineage: Eukaryota > Metazoa > Arthropoda > Insecta > Lepidoptera > Cosmopterigidae > Hyposmocoma > Hyposmocoma kahamanoa. The sequence goes on from NW_020653313.1 coordinate 14,874, forward strand.
CGAAGCCAGTTATGCAGCGCAAAGGTCGCTTTAATAATAGAATCAGTTTTATCCAATGAAACAGATATAGGTTTTCTGTATACTCTGAATCGTGAAGCCATTATGCCAAAGGCATTCTCTACGATTCGGCGTGCTCTTGATAGTCTGTAATTAAAGATTTTTTGTTTGTGTTCCAAACCTTCATGTCTTGAATACGGTTTCATTAAATAGGTTGCCACAGGGAAAGCATCATCACCAACGAAAACTGCCTTATTAGGTAGTTCTAAATTATTTCTTTCAAGAGCACTATAGAACTTTGTTTTTTTCCAAATATGCGAATCATTCATGCGTCCATTAGTTCCGAAATCTATATATATGAAACGGTAATGTGCATCCACTATAGCAAACAACACCACACTATAAGTGCCTTTGTAATTATAATAGTCTGATGCTCCGTGTGGTGGATTTTCGATTAATACGTGTTTCCCGTCAATAGCCCCACAGCAAAAAGGAAATTGCCAGCGATCTAAAAAATCCTTTTGTATTTTCTTCCACTGATCTGTGGTGGATGGCACCTAAAAGAAATAAACTTATATTAGTGTATGGTTACAGGGAAAAGATTCAGCGGTGAACACAAACAGCGACGCGTCTTCATATTTTGATGAATTGGAACAAGAATCTAATATTGCGCCCTTACAAAAGAAAAAAAAATTGTCTCCAAAGAAAAAGGCGGAGCGTGCTCTAATGGACGCACCTAAAATGGACCTACCTGTTTTACAAGCAGTCAATAGATTAGAAACATTGGCTCAAACTAACCGTCAAGATGAATTTTATACATTCGGAGTACATGTGGCAAGCCAATTACGTAGTTTGCCATTAAGAAATGCTATTGTTTGTCAAAACTTCATCAATAACTATTTGTCACAAGAAAGACTGAAAACCTTAAATACACAACATTTTCCAATTGCTAGACCTACGAGTTCACTCTCAGAGTATACACGCTATACTTCGACTCCAGAAGCCGAAGCTACTACTTCCCGAAACCAAGCTTTTCAAAACCAGCGTGAAACTTCGACTCCCGAAGCTTCCACTTCTGAAGGCACCTCGATTATGAAGAAGACTATTTTGCCAGCTGCTGCTTACTAACACAAGAAAATACTGGGCAACAATACGCAGTGAACGACGATATTCTATCTCAAGCTGTTAGGTCATGCTTAGATGAAAACAAACAAACAAACAAACAAACGAAAACAAACACTTAGATGGAAAATTGGACGTAGTTACGCGAAAACGTTCCAACCCACAAGTCACTCGAAAATGAGTTACCATAACCAGGGTACTATTTTTGACATATTACATCATGTGCACACAAAGATGCTAGTATTTTTAGGTTAGTTTCATCAATAAAGTTTGACCCAAATGTTCCAACCCATCATTTTGCCAAGGACGTGTACTCAAAATAAAGTAAAAACATTACATGCATACTGAAACATATTGTTATAAACTCTTAATAGAATAACATACCGTTATAATGTTCCACTTGTCTTGGAAATGGACATTTAATACTATGGCGTGATTGCTGTGGTGGTCAAAATAGAAACATTAAAATCGTCCTAATGATGAAAGCCATCTTAAGCTCTCATCCAACCCTGAAAATCATATCATTCCGATTCCTTGAGTCTGGCCATACTTTCTTACCAAATGACACAGATTTCTCAAAAATTGAAACCGCACTCAAGCACCATCAACGCGTATATACACCTGAAGAATACATCCATATTATTAAAACCTGTAAAAAAGTTAAACCTCTTCAAGTTTGCAAAATGACAAAGACTGATTTTTTGAGTACAACTAAACTGGAAAAGAAGATTATCAATAGGAAGAAGTTTACAGACTCATCTAAAGTTAGTTGGCTACATACAAAAGAAATCAAGTTGGATAAAGATAAAATGTTTTCTATTTTTATGCGGTCTACCTTGGAAGACGATTTCAATGAGTTGAAGATTGATAAAAGAATAAAGCGAGAACTGCAATACATAAAAGAATCTGATTTTTGTTTATTGTGGCCTAATGGCAAACCGATTGCTCCAGCGAAATTAGTGGACTTACAATCCATGTACCACTACATACCTGAGGATTGCCTTCAATTTTATAGAACGCTTCAAAGTTCTGAAGAAGCTACTGATGATGTTGATGGGTTTGGTGGAGTTCCGGACTTCGAGGTTCAAGAATACGATGATGAAAATTGAATGTTTAATAGTTATAAGTTTTTGATAACTTTTCGAACCATATAAGCTAATTTTTAGCATAGGTCTAAGCTCAAAAGATCACGTCCTATTTTTTTGTAATACATTTTTTCAACTTTTTTTGTTGTTTTTGTGTGTTCCTTATTGTTATTTATTATTTTACATATTTATTTTAGATATATTTATAAAAATATAATACACTTAAATTCCTTTTGAAACGTTTATGCATAATTGCTATTTAACAAGGTTCATACAAAATTAAATTTAGCAAAAACGTTTCAAACTCGTTTTACCTACTTTTATACCCCTTGTATTATGTATTTACAAAAAATATGCATATCATTCAATAACCAGTTTGGCATTCCACAGAAAAACCAATAGTATTTGCCTGAAATAATTACAGGGAAAAAGTGTACCACTAAAACACAAAATTGCGTTTATCTCAAAATGAGGTCGCTGTGGGTTGGAACGTTTTCGCGTAACTACGTCCAATTTATAAATAAATCGTTAATAATTAATTACTAGTTTCACTTACCATAATGAACTCCTGTAAAACATTGTATATAGCATCCAAAACATCCTTCAAAAACAAGGAAATTGTGCATTCTGGAACTCTAAATGACTCTGCAAGACTTGAATAGTTATCACCGGTAGCCAAGAACTTCAGGGTTATTTCTAATTTAATTTTCGGAGAAAGTGCTAGTTGCATATTGGTATCGCATTTTTGTATAAGCGGAGTAACCTTAAGTAGTAAAGTATTTAACTGGTCAGTAGTCATTCTTAATCGTTTTTTAAAATAATCAGGATCTTCTAAACTCCACTCAACCAATAAAGTATCCGAAGCACCCAAGTCCTTACGTCGAGAAATCCATCCACGTACCCAAACATTACGTTTTCTTCTTTCCTTTTGTTTTTTCTTCTCTCTTTGTTCTTTAAGCAATTGTTGAATAATTGAATAATTAATTATTTCAATTCCGGCACAAACGGCTATTCTGCTCAACATTTTCGATGGAAATGACAGAGCCGCATGCGATTTTAGTAACCTGTGTAAATGGGCTAGCGATGCGGCTTGGTTGAGGCAATTAGTGAAGCGACTCGCCGCACGGCGAAAATCGACCCGTGTAAACCCCCCTTTAATGTGCATATTTCAATTTTTTTTTTGTTTGTATTATAGTATTGGAAAGATAAAAAAGGGGCAATAAAAAAGAAAGCCTCTGCACTCGCTAGGGAACGGCAACAAACTGGTGGAGGGACGGTGGAGGGTGTAGCACCTCTTAATGATTTGGAGCAACGAATAATAACCCTAATGGGTGGTTAGAGCTTTGCCACAGGGGACAGAAATGTAGCAGTAGACCCGTTCCAAGTAGGTTGAATGCTTATTAATGTAATTCATGCCTTTTATTGTGGAGACTAGTCTCATGATTGATACTACTCATGCCTGATTATTGATTGTTATATCCATTTATCCAGACTACTTGAAGATCATAAGGTTCAATACTTGATTTTTTACAGGCCACTGAACCATCGGCTAACCAAAATACAGTAGCACACAGTCACAAAGTATTTTGCTGGTAAGAAAAAAAACTTTTTCAACATCAGATCTCCTCACCATCCGTGTAAACAAAAAATATAACATGAAATGTTTGAAAATTTAACCTTTAGAATGATAGATTGCAGGTTGAAATCCTGCTAGCCTCAAACTGTTATAAAAAATTGGAAAATTATATGCCCCTATTATTCAATTAATTAATTAGTTAATAGATCTTAAATTAATTTTAGTGTTTTAGATAATGTTATCATGATTCTGTGAAATCAACCCCAAATGAGGCTGGGTCGTTAGTCTATTAATAAAGCTTATACGAGTATAACCTTTCTTACTAAGATTTTTGAACTAAATAAAAAAATTCAAATTTTTTTTTTTTTTAATAATAACGCTCACACTCAACATAGCCCCGCACTAGGGAAACCCTGTGTCGCGGGTGCCATGGACACACACATAGACAACCACAAATTACACCCAAACTCACGAGGGAAATAAATGTAGGCCACACAAATATTTCTCCCGGCCCGGGAATCGAACCTGGGACCTCTGCGTGGCAGTCCGGCATGGTAACCGTTCGGCCACTGAGGCAGTTAAAATATTAATTTAATAAAAATTTTAATAAAATATTATTTTAAAGACTCAAACTAATTATCTAATTAAATGTTCAATACTTTTAGAATGAATCTGCAATGGCTGTGTTGGGTGACATTATATCACCATTGCCTGGACCTTCACAGCCAGTTGTCACCGCTGAAATAGAAGAAATTCCAGGACCACTACCGGTTACAGTAGTTGATCAGGCTAGTTTTGTAGTTGTATTATTTCAAGTATGGCATGTGCTTTATTGTACAAAAATAAACATCAATTGTTTCGTTCAAGACTAACCTCAAGCAGTTCTAGAGCTAAATATGTTATGCACAACTATTTATTGTATTTCCATATAATTTATTATTGTACTTATTGGTGTTTAGAATCTTATATTTATTACTCATATATATATTGGTATCATATTTATAAATAGATATGCGTATGTGTCTTTTTTATAATTGTATATACATATAATATTTTTATAATTGTGCTTATCTTAATTATTATAAAATCATTTATTTTCTCTTGTGGCAATGGTTTACGCCAAATAATACTGCTCCTTTCGGCAACTCAAAGATTGACTGAAAGAGATCCCTACATGGGATAAGTCTGCCTTTGTACACACTATTATATCATATCAATTTGTATGTTAATTTTTGTTTTGTACAATAAAGCATATACCATAACATACCATAAACATACAAAGTGATATGATGCAATAGTGTCTACAAAGGCGGACTTATCTCATGTAGGGATCTCTTCCAGTCAACTTTTGAATTGCTGAAAAGTACTCACTTGTTAATCTTTTATAATTAATTACAGATTCCATTAAGTGAGGATAGCGAGGTTCCTCAACCACCACCAGATGAGTTAGAAACAACAGATAATGTTCCATGTAATGGAGTTTGAATGTTTTTCCAATAAATAACGATTTTGCGTAAACGATTTCTTGTTACAGCTGAAAATTATTTTACAGCGCCTGCACGACGGCAGCTGAGAGTAGGGCGCCGGCGCATTTTGCACCGGTCGCCGGCCGGTGCCAGTGGCTCTGCGGCGCGGCGACGCCTCCTGCATAGATCTCCTCCGTCACAACGACGCTCCGAGATGGTTAGCTTGACGGAGAGATTTATAGCTATCGAAGAGGGGCGGGCCGAGGCCGAATTAATTGTTGCTCGCTCCCATGAGCTGTATGCGCAGAGCCAGCAAGCAATGGTTGGTGCAGTCGTCCAGCTGGCGCAGGCATTTAATGCCCTAGCAGAGAATTTTGTTAGGGCAAATAACAATAATTAAAACTATATTTAATTAATTAAGTCAAAGTCAAAGTCAAACATTATTTATTCCATAGGTAAAATAAATTTACACTTGAAAACGTCACA
>NW_020653314.1:0-39057 GCF_003589595.1 Hyposmocoma kahamanoa
TCCTCCCACTGAGCCATCACCGCAAAATTATGAATTTTATCACGAAAATTTAACTCCAGTACGAAAATGTATTCCGATATTTTAATTACATAATTTTGTAATCTCAAACGCAAATTATTGTAAAATAAATTAATTATTTTCATTTTTATTCACAATAACTGAAGCGAACGTCAAACTGTCGTATTCGAAACCGAACCGAAATGACGTCACACCCGCACGATTATGAACTTCTCGACCGGCCATCGAGTATATAACTAGAAAAAAATTGTTTGAAAATTATTCTACCATATCATTACTGTGACAACTGCGCTCCGATTGGCTAGCCTTAGTTCGAAACAATTGACGGGTGTCGTCAACTGTTTCACTTCAAATCGACCAGCTAACTTGAGCTTTGCTATAATGGACGTAAATTGCAAAATTGCATATTTAATATTTAATTACCGATGAAAATTGATTCCGTTTGTTTTGTAATTAGATGTTTTGCTGTTTTTCCCCACACCACCGAATGGAACAGCACGCCATTGTTAGAGATATCTTTATTACAATAAATACAGAATATTTTTGGAATATACGGGTACGTACACGCAGGTCAGTTGTTGGCGCTGTTTATATTTCAGTGCAAACGAGAGTTGATATTTACAAGTGATGTATCACTGATGAGTTAGGTACCAGGAATGTATGTCCTTTATTTCGTCTCTATTTATGGTTATATTCTCTATGCGATCGGCAAAGGCTACGTTATTCAGAACACAGCTATCGAATGAATGTTACCGAAAGTCCTACTGTTTTCTTTGGTAACTTATCGAGTGATCCTAAGAATCCGCTACGTAATCTACACTTGAAATAAATATCATTGAGTGCATCGCTATTCGCATGGAATGTGTGATAAGTATTATTAGGAGACTCGGACGTCGGTCGATGTAATATGAAATTCTTTTAAATAAAATTAGAATTTTATTAATTTATTTTAATATGAGACTAATGTAGTCCTATATTTTAGACCTTTTAAGTGTTAAAAAAGCATTTTTTTCTTTTTTTATAACATCAAGTTACGGGATGAACAAGTCGTGCGCCTGATGGTAAGCTAACAGTTACAGTGCCACTCAGAGCTTTAAATTGCAAATATCTGTGGGGCACTGCCACAGCACCCGTCACGCTGAGAGATAAGTTGACAAGTCGCATGTGCCTGTAATTTCACCAGCACCCTTCAAAACCGGAACACAGTAATGCTGACATTAATGCTTGGCGGCAGAAATAGGTAAGGTGGCAGTACTTCCCTGGACGAACGTTCGATCTTTGTATTAATAATTATTATAACTAATTTTAAAATTAGTCTTATACAGTGCGAACCGAGCTTTTGGTCCAATCCGTGATTGAACCAAGACTGAAAAAAACCTCCGTCAAGCTCTTCAATACTTCTAACGCCTTGGTATCTGAATAATTAACAACGGAGGCGGTAGTAGATTAAAATCCAAATTAAACTATTAAAACCAAGAGATTAATCCCGAAATTTAATCGTTATTTATGGCGGAAGATATTGGTTTCCTTATTTCATTATTGAGTTTGTTTAAGGAGATTAAAAATGTAATATCGTTTGGTTCCCGGTAAAAGGAATGAAAGGTTAGTATAGAAAGAAAGAAAGATGTACCATAATACTGCCATCCATAAGATAAGACAGTATATTATTGAGATTTTTTTGTGAAACATGCTCCACTAGTTTTTATTATGATTTTTTTATTTGTATGTTTTAAATAATGCACATAACACACACACTCAACATAGCCCCGCACTAGGGAAACCCTGTGTCGCGGGTGCCATGGACAAAGACATAGACCACCACAAATTACACCCATACTCACGAGAGAAATAAATGTAAGCCATACAAATATTTATCCCGGCCAGGGAATCCAAGCAAAACTTCAAACAGGTAATCGCGCACGATTGCGCGTGCGCGTAATCCTGTACGCTTCTGATCACTCACTGTAAGTGTGCAAAAAGGGTTAGTGTCATAAAACAGTGTCAAAGCAAAAACACATAGCAGATTACACAGCCTTTCCCTCATGCAAACCTGTACTCTTGTACTGCTCCTGCAGCTTGATTTCGATTGCCTCTACCGATCGGAAACTGCGTCTTTTCCGAGTCGAGGTGACTCTTAAATGGCGCCATTTTGTTTTCATGAAACGTTCCGAGTATACTCGTAAGAATAGAACCGCGTTTAAGCCCACTCTGATCGGATGACAACGTCCGAGTGCGCTCGGGTCACGTGTGTACACGCTAAGAGTAACACGTCATCAAGCGTATATATTGTGAAAACCCGGCTTAAATCCTTAAAAAGAATCATTTTGTAATCTAAGTAATTTCGTAAAGGTAAAATTCCCTTAATAGTATACTTTAAGAGGTAAGATTCTTAGGTGGTAAGTACAGTTAGTAGTTCGGCTAATCTGCCTCCGCTGTATACCGCCTCGATAAAGCTATTATATTCACAATTAGCTGTCAAATTCGAGTGATAAACCGGCCTTTTACAATTTTATCACAATAGCGAACATGGCGAGCACCGTGACGCCAAATTTTTATGTCATGGCGAGCGCCGGCGAGCAATGACTGCAAAAGATTATTACAGTGCCAAACATGAATGCAAGATCACAGCTGATTTTAACACATTTGCACAGTAATTTTATCAACGTAAAAATAAACGAGATGAAAAAACATTTTTTGTTTCATCGTTTTCGCGGCGATGATTAAACGACAAAAATAGCTTTATACGTAATTTTATATCGTTGTCCTTGTTTTTCCAAATGTATAACAATAATTAATTACCAATAAAGCAAAATTACATTTATCAACTGAATTACATATTATCACGGGGAGGTTTGTCACACATATTCTGCCACTATTGTGATGAAAACAAAGGTGAGATTGTTTATTATATTCATTGAAGAACAAGCATTTTTCTTTTAGTTTATTTATCATTTATAACGTAATAAACAACAATGTTTCTATACTTCGTTTCAATCCATTTTGAACAAAAAGTAAACAAGCAAGTCCCTGACATAGACTGTTTAGTGGTGGCCAATGTAACGCCAACTACAAATCGATTAATGAATTGAATGATACGATTTGTTCAATTGAGTCATACTAAGGGTTTTCCTTACATAATCTATATAAGCATAATTAAAATTCCAATTTAAATCCTCCTTCAAATCCTTACACTTGTTCAATACTCGTTCAATTGCGATTGAAATGTTCGATTTAATAATCGATTACTAAACTTTAATTGATTGAACCGAATGTTTTTTTTCGAACAGCACTATACAACCATAGGCAAGTCATAGAAGTATAGATGAATAATAACCTCACTTTTGGATTACCATTTTCAAATACGTTTTTACTATGCTTTTCAAATGAATATTGTTGGAACAAGTGATGATATAACAAGTCGAATTCTTCGAAATATACGTGAAAGTCTTATTTATTCGATTTATTGAGTGATTGCTTTAGAATTTTAACCAAACAGGTTTGTATACTTTTTGTTCAACTTGGATTGGAACAGACTATAGTTGCATTTTATACCATACACATACATACTGTTCTTAGTAACGCGAACTGTATCCACATAATACATATGTTCCATTTGTTAACAGAAAAGCATTATATATTATTTGTGTAATTTGCATAAATAATCTGTGTAAAAGAAGGTGGTTCTCTCTTTCGTGGGAGGTTACGCAGATCCAGCCAAGTGAAAACTCAAATTTGCTGAAGAAATATTTATTTTTCACCTTATATGTCGCCAATACACTTTCACCGTATATGCGGAAGGTCCGGGCAGTTATTCCTAAGAAGGGACTCACTCCTGGAAACCGTCCCGCGAGATGAGGTTTATTCACCCTATATGATGGGCAATCATATTTCACCCTATATGAGCGTATGTGGTATCAGAAGGTCCGGGTAGCAGTTCCCAAGCAGGGACTCAACTCCTTAGTATTACTGAGCTCTCGGTATTCTCAGATTTCTCTTCACAGTAACTTCTTTTTTCTTATAATTATTAATACAAAGATCGAACACTCAGAAAAAATTACTTCGATCCGGTCGGATTCGAACCGACGTCTTCTTGCATACCGTGCCAGACGCTATACCAACTAAGCCACGGAACGAACCAACGGACCTCACGAATTTTTCTATGTGCTTGCGTCGTGTCTTTGTACTTGGTCTTTCAACGACTTTTTAGTCGTAGCGCCATCTATGAGAAATCTATGACAGATTTATCACCCAGTTAGTACCTTTACAGCTACCAGTCCTGGCGAGAGATGTCGCTATTCACTGTATCAATTAAATTTTTATTGAATTGATATTCAATTGTTTTCAATTTTATTTTCTTCTTTATTTTTTTTTTGAAGGATATTTTGCAGTTGGCCGCTGATGGCCTCGACTGCGCCATCGGATGAAACAATGCTGGTACGGTCACAAACAAAATTGTCTTCGAGTAGTCACCATTCGAGAGAAAATCTTAACACCGCGATTCAGAAATAACGCCAAATGGATTAATGCTATCTAGCGTTTTCTTAGGGAATTAAAAGTAATCAATCTGGCTTAAAGCCGTCTAATATATAAAGTAGATTTGTTACATCTGTCAATATCATAATCAACTCAAATGGCTCCCCATTCTTCTCCGCAGGAATTTGCATACTGTTTCCATTTTCTATAATATTCTGCACAACCCTGTGTTTACCGGGTATCTGAAAGAGTGTTTCTGCTTTCTCAGGTCCCAGGATGAGCCCTGTCACTCTCTCGTTAGGTCCCAATTATCTTTTCCATCATTCAATTCCTGTTTTTATTCTCTGCACTTCCCATTACTGTTCATGAAAGTAAATCCTTATCAATTTTCAAAATGAGTGACAGTTCCATCCATTGTATGAGTATTATAGTACTAAATATGTATTTAAATTATTTATATAGTGTTAATAATTTAATGTTTTAGATATTGTTTTTTTATTAATAATTTTTCGGTTTGTTGTTCATGTAAACCTGGTCTGCAGGAAAAAAACTGAGCAGTCCCTTCTGTTTGTGTTTTCCTTGCTACTAAATATGTTTTTGTTTTTTTCTGTACAATAAATAATAAAATTTAAAAAAAATATCTGTCATTAACCAAAAAGATTATACAGAAATTGGATAGCAAATTTATCGCAATTAACAAAGTAATTTTTAAGTTCACTGAAGTTACAGTTAAAGCATTAAATAATTCTAACGGCAACTAGTTTGTTAGTAGCGGAACAAGGCAGCTAGAAGTTATTTCGCCGTACGCATTATTCTGCAACCAGTTGCAAGCGAACGAAGCTTTCATAATATCCTTTGAAATTGCACAATATCCGTTCGGCTGTTTCTCAACCATCGAGTATGTAACCAGGAATGGAGACGAAATAAAGGCCATCCCTGGCAACTCATCAGGAAAATTGACCTCATATCTTTTAAATATCAACTCTCATTTGCGCTGAAATCACAAATTAGAAAGCTGAAATAGTACAAAAAAAGAAATAAGCAGTCTCTATCCTCCCAAGACCCAACTAAATACAATGGGAAAAGTGTTAAACGTCCTATGTACATTAAAATGCCTCACACACAAGCTAGTACCAAGCAAACAAGCTTAACAGTCACCTTACCTATTCTGTCACCAAGCAGTAATGTCAGCATTACTGTGTTCTGGGTTTAAGGTGTAAGGGTGAAATTACCGGCACATGGGACTTGTCGACTTATGTCTCAGGGTCAAAGGCGCAATGGCAGTGCCCCTCAGATCTTTGCGATATAAAGCTCTGAGTGACACATGCAACTGTTATAGACAGGCGTTGTAGCGTTACTTGATATTGTAAAAAAAGTATGGCCTCGGTATTGTATGAAAAGCTTACGGTACAGAAAAAAATACAGTCTACTAGATACCTTGTTATCATATAGAATCATCGAGTATATAACCAGAAATAGAGACAATATAAGGGTCATCCATCCCTGGCAGCTCATCAGGCAAATTGACCTTATATCACTTTTAAATATCAACTCTCATTTGCGCTGAAATCACAAATTAGAAAGCTGAAATAGTACAGCGCTAACAACTGTCCTCTGTGTACGTCTCCGTATATTCCAAAAACATTCTATATTCATTGTAATAAAGATAATGAACAATGGGGGCTGTTAAACTCGGTGGTGTGGTAAAAACAGCGAAACTTGTAATTTGTGACTGGGTCAGCGAGCTAGTCATTTATATTGCTTAACTTAATAATAATTTTCATCACACTTGCTCGTAAATGGTATGATTGCATGGTGGCTAACTCGAATATAATGCCCCAAATAAAACCCACGGGCCTTTTTTCTTTCCACTACAGCCATGGTTGTTAAGGAATTTTTTTTTTAAATTTGTAGCACGACATACTTCCTTACATAAGTCAGGTTCAAGTTCAGGCAAGGAGGTTACATTAGTTCAAAATTAAAACATTCGCTTAAAATCTAAACAGAAATTTATTTGAAATTCAGCCACATACTACTTAAATACATAGTAATAATAAGAATTTTTAAGAAATTTTTAGAAAAAGACTCAGCTTGATTTTTTATTTTTCTTCATGAAAATGCGGAAAAATAATTGAAAACAACATTGACTTACAAATAAGTGGACGACGGGTCTAATACAAAAACCACGAAAAATTGTCCCAAGTCAACCTATTTAAACGTAGTGACATGTAAAGGAATATGAAAAAGCTAAAACGTTGAATTTAAATTGTAATGTCGTCGCAGTACTGTCCAATTTTGCTTGCTTCGCTGTCAGTCGAACAAACGAAGACTAAAGCGCGAATGACGCTCTGTATACGATTTTAACGCCCTATAAGTTCGGACACTTTTTAGCGCGGACCCGACGTCCATATAATTGTAAGTCAATGGAAAACAACGTAATTTTAGTAGATTTCATTATTACATACTTTTCTTCTTTTGGCAGTTAAAATTCTCTGAATGTAGATAACATTAAGTACTTTAACATTATACTACGATAGGACGATTCGGAACACCAAAAAAGAAAGAGATGGCATTATACAGCTCATATAGCGTTGTGACGGTGTGACCGCCTTACACCATCATCTCACACTCTTTGTATCGCCTCTCTCCTCTTGAATCTTATCATTTTTTTTATTTTACTTGTATTTAAATTTTAAATTTGAATTGTTCCATCTTCCTTCACTTTCTCATTTTGTTTTCGTACCACGGTCACTCTCAGCTCGACCGCCACAACAGTCAGAGCTGTTAATAAGCTAATCATGTGTAATAATTTATAAGTCTACACCCTTCATGTATCTATTTCTGTAATTCAGTTTCTCGGCCCATTTAGGGGTAAGTGCCTTAATAATAAAGTGTAGGGAGTGTTTCATACTGTTATACCTGTTTTTTTACATTTACCTTTATATTGTTACAGCCTTTCTTTAAACTTTACTTCTTTAATAAATTTTTGTGGACCGGAAGTTTCCCATTTCATTGCCGTGAACCTGTTCATGGCTAGTTAGGGTTACAACCCTTTTAGCGTTACTTCTTTCCTATTTTTAGTAAGGAATAGACAATATTTTGGAAATCATTCGTTCTTTCAGTCACTCTAACAATAATACATTACTTGGTTGAGAGGTTTGTCATGGTACGAATATGAGTAACATTTTAATAAGCTTACTATAAGCTTACATTGAAATTAGATTATTTTTTTGAAAGGTTTTGGTAGGCCCCCTGAGGTTGTGGAGCGGGAGCGCCGCCTCGCGGCGCAGCGCATGCGGGACCGGTGGAAAGAGGGCTTGGCGGATCCCCCCTATGGCGCTCGTACCATAGAGGCGATCCGCCCTGTCCTCGTAGAGTGGGTAAACCGGTCCCACGGGCCACTGTAGTACCACCTTGTGCAGGTGCTGACCGGGCACGGCTGCTTCGGTCACTACCTGCACAAGGTGGCGAGGAGGGAACCGTCCCCGTCGTGCCACGAGTGCGGCGCTGCGGATGACACCGCGCAGCACACCCTAGAGGTGTGTAGCCGGTGGGATGAGCAGCGCCGCACTCTGACGGGGACTGTAGGGCAGGACCTCTCGCTGCCGAGCGTGGTTGCCGCCATGCTCGATAGCGAGGAGTCCTGGTAGGCGGTGGCCTCCTTTTGCGCAGAGGTTATGTCGCAAAAGGAGGCCGCGGAGCGGGTGCGCGAGGACGCGGCGGACGCGCACCCGCTCCGGCGCAGACGTACGGGGAGAAGGCGAAGGCAGTTCGCTGCTCGCCTGATCCCCTAGTGAGACCAGCGGGCTCTGGACAGGGACTCCGGAGCCTGCATTGCACGGCCTCACTCGTCTGGGGGGCGGGTCGGAGGACAACCGACTCGCCCCTCCGTTGGCGCGGGAGCCCTGGCGTAAGCTAGGGCGGCCGGGCGGCGTCGTGGTGAATGTTCACTGATCCCACGGCGCCGACTCAACCGGCGAGAGGGAAACCCGGGGGGTTTTAGTGGGGTAGGCCTTCCAGTGAAAAAAAAAAAAAAAAAGGCCCCCTGAGGTTACAAGCGCGAGTTAAGATTTTAACTACATTAGGTACGAAGCGGCACATCAAAAGGACGGGCACAAAGAGCAACCGACACGGGTTTAAGTTATAAGCTTAACATTTCACTGTTAGGTAGTATTTATTCACCAATCCATAAAGGTGAATAATACCTAACAGTGAAATGTTAAGCTATGTTGTTAAAGCTTGAACAGTCGCGAATTACTTTGAAGATTTGACATCTAAGCATTAGTAACAATTTCATACGCCATCTATCGACCACGCGCTTGTACTTACACAAAGTCAAACAAAGATAAGTTGGAAATTAGAACACAGATGAGTCTGATGCGGTTTGTTGCAATAGATACCTACGTTGTTGTTCCCTCTGAGGTATTCTAGAATAAAACCATTGTAAAAAGAAACATATAATATTAAGTGTTTTTTCAATAGAAGGTCCAGGGTATTTCACAATCATGATTATTCAATTTTTTTGTGAAATTTCTCCACTAGTTTTTTATAATTATCAAACGAAAATCGAACATTTCCGAACCGATATCTTCCGGCAACCGTACCAGACGCTGTGCCAACTAAGCAACGGAACGAACCAACCGACCTCACGAATTTTTATGTGCTAATTTGTCGGATCTTTTTATCTGACATTCAATAAAACACTTAACTTTTTAAATTGAATACATTCTACTCCTGAGGGCCTACTATGAGCTCTTATAGCAATCCTGTTTAAGCCCGTATGTTGGATTGCCTGTCAAATTCTTACTATGACCTCACAAAAACAATTCACTGATCATGCAGTTTATGTTCTCCATCCGAAATCCGTTCACCTTTTCTTTCATAGTAAAATCGTATCAAGACGTGTCATTTGCCATGCACATAGCGGTCTCATTCAGACTAAGTTATTCCGTGGCTAACTAGTGTTTTTAAAATGTCAAGGTTTTGTTAAATTTTTAAGAAATTTCGTTAAGTTTTATTATATTTCCAATTTTATAATTATTTGTTATCGTTTTAGGCATTGACTTACAATTATATGGACGTCGGGTCCGCGCTAAAAAGTGTCCGAACTTATAGGGCGTTAAAATCGTATGCTCTGTATGTCATTCACGCTTTAGTCCTCGTTTGTTCGACTGACAGCGAAGCAAGCAAAATTAGACAGCACTGCGATGACATTACAATTGAAATTCAACGTTTTAGCTTTTTCATATTCTTTTACATGTCACTACGTTTAAATAGGTTGACTTGGGACATTTTTTTCGTGGTTTTTGTATTAGACCCGTCGTCCATTTATTTGTAAGTCAATGGTTTTAGGCTATAATAATACTATTAACTATTGAACTTTTTTAAACAGTTTAGTTCGAGTTTCCTATCTACAGAGTGTTGTTGATAAATTATTAGCATGAATGTAAATGCAATTTTTTAATTGTATGTTAATCATTTTAGTAATTTTATTGATTAAATAGTGCCAAATTTGACTTTAACGCACGAATCGATGAAAATATACGAATACAAGATGCGTTCCAATTATGTTATCAAATTTTGTCTTACGACAAATTGTAAAGGATCATTGAAAAGAGGCCGATATTACAATATAACGTAATAAGTGTAATCAACATTGACTTACAAATAAATGGACGACGGGTCTAATACAAAAACCACGAAAAAAATGTCCCAAGTCAACCTATTCGAAATTTAAATTGTTATGTCATCGCAGTATCGCGCTGTCAGTAGAACAAATGAAGACTAAAGCGGAGTGTCGCGCTCTGTATACGATTTTAGCGCCTTACAAGTGCGGACACTTTTTAGCGCGGACCCGACGTCCATATAATTGTAAGTCAATGGTAATCAATAATAAAATTGTTAAAAAAATATAGTTATTCTCATTTTGAACACAATCGGTTAATAGTGCTTGAACGCTCCCAGGGTAGTACATCTGTCTATTTGTTTCATATGATTTAGTACGTAGTTCCATCTCGCTCTTGTAAGATGTCAACTAGCCAGCCAGAGACAAATTGCATGGAACTTGACTGGTTGCTTATAAGTTCATAGTAGGCCTGTATTAAAGGCTCTGTACTAAATCTCTCAATTTTAATTTCATAAACCATATCATAAAGACGCTCCTGTTCGGAATGAAAATTCTTATTATCTATGGTACATAGAACTTTAACGAGTTTCAAAAAAAGAACGTCGTATTTTTGATAATTAAAATACCAATTAGGATGCTGCTCAAACGTTATACTGCCTCCTGGGGGTCGATTCAAAACCTTACGATAGCTTCGTAGTCGACCCATTCGATTTAATATCGTACGATTTCATTTTTATTTACAACTGACGTCACACCCGTACCTTACTCGTGCCGTTCTCGACCGGCAAAGGCTACAAACGTTATTCAGAACACTGTTATCGAATGAAAATTACCGAACGTCCTATTGTTCACAAAGCAAGAATGTAATATGGAAATCTCTTATTTTAAATAAAGTCTGGATTTTGTTCAATTTTATTAATTTGTTTTAACGCAAGACTAATGCATTCCTACGTTTAAGGCCTATAAAGACTTAAAAATGTTTATAAGAGGATTTTCTTTTTTCTTATAATCTATTTTACCCATTGACTTACAAATAAATGGACGACGGGTCTAATACAAAAAACCAGGAAAAAAATGTCCCAAGTCAACCTATTCGAAATTTAAATTGTAATGTCATCGCAGTATCGCGCTGTCAGTAGAACAAATGAAGACTAAAGCGGAGTTTGACGCTCTGTATACGATTTTAGCACCTTACAAGTGCGGACACTTTTTAGCGCGGACCCGACGTCCATATAATTGTAAGTCAATGATTTTACCGATTATCTCCGTAAACGCTGTAACGTAAGTTCTGAATCTGGTATGATTTTCTTGCGCGCGCGCGTGTTCGTGTGGGTGTGTGTGTGGTGTGCGTGTCACAAATAAAAAACATGAAAAAATAAATTAAATGAAAACACAAACTGTTTACATACAGACACTAGGTAAAAAGATTCTTTGTGTGGTGCCAGCTGCGGCAACAAAAAGGTCACTAACCCAGCATTTTCCGGAAAACGAAATGCGTTCTCGGCACTGATTTTCTGTTACGACAATGGGACGGCTTGGGTTGTAGTTCCCACGCAGGTCCATTACTGATTGGGACTTCACACACGTCATTAAATTCCTTTGCAGATATTGTGCGCGAATTTTGTCACAATGTTTAAAACCCGTACCGAAAAGCTCATGGGAAACTGCCTGCGAGGCCGAACGGTTGCCATGACGGACTGCCATGCAGAGGTCCTGGTTTCGATTCTCAGGCCGGGAGAAATATGTGTATGGCCTACATTTATTTCTCTCGTGAGTTTGGGTGTAATTTGTGGTTGTCTATGTGTGTGTCCATGGCACCCGCGACACAGGGTTTCCCTAGTGCGCGGCTATGTTGAGTGTGTGCGTTATTCTTATTATATCTATTTTAGACTCTCACCTCCCCAAGGCCTAAAAGATTAATGTATTATTATTATAATAAATTATTAGGGAACTTATTTTTGAGAGGCAAAAGCTGGTTAATTTGAAGCGCTTTGTAGAGCGAGGGCTTCTGAAACACCAATTTCTAAAATTAATATTAAATATATATGTATAATAATTAATTTTTGTTCTATTTCTTTGTTTTATTGTTTTTTTATTTTGCTAGTTGTTTTTTTAACACGTTAGCACTGACACACAACTACACTTAGGGTCGTATTCCAGAACTGTACTCAATGCTCAAGTCAGGATTTGACCAGTCTTGAGTATGATTTCAAGCACTGGAAATACGACCCTAATGGCAAGGACTTGAGTATGATTTTCAGTGCTCACTGCAATACTCAAGTCCTGACTTGGGCATTGAGTATAGTTCTGGAATACGACCCTTAAACTCAGTGCACGACTTACACATAGCTTTTAGCTGTTAATGCACCACATCCCGTTACCCTCTAGATGATAGCTGAAAATCAGTGCCTTGCTTTTGCACACCCGCACTGAGCTATGGCCTGTTTGGCTTGCTGCAACACTCACAGCTTGCTTTTAATGAATTAGCATAATTAGCAGGTATATGTTGTCTATTATGTATATTGATTTCATTTCCTACTTTTTTGTCATTTTGTTTGTTTTTTTTTCGTTACTTGTTATTTCATATTTGTTGTGTGTACTTGTGGAAAGCAATAAACGTATTCTATCTATCTATTATTATTATAGTTTCAATTCGAAAAACTCAGAGATGCAATCCTGGATTTGAACTCAAGAACCGCTGCATGAAAGGCGGTAGGTCACACCGTTAAGCTACCACGGCTTTTTGTCATTCATAAAAAAGGGTTTCGTTTTTTTAATACAAATGTTTAACTTAATGTTTACTAACAAGTTCGAAAAAACTCACAAAAGGGTGGTTTTGAAAGCACAGAAGCTTAAGCATTAGTCAAACGTCTTGTTCAACAGGTGATCTGATCGTTTTTTAATGATAGCTACTAGTGACGGGGTAAGTTTATCGACCTTTTGTCGATTCCTTTTAAATTTACTTCTTTAAACTGGGTAAAGTTGAAATTATATTAACATTTCAGAATTTACTACATTTTTTTTAATCAGAAACCATGACCAATCATTATCAATTAGTCATAATGTTTAATATATGATTATGTGAGTTTTAGGTTATGATAGTTGTCGAAACTTAAGGCACTTTTATACAGACGTAAAACATTAATAAATAATTATTAATACAAATATCGAACATGCAGAAAAAATTCCTTCGAATCCGGCCGGATCGGAGGAATTTTTTCTGAGTGTTCGATGTTTGTATTAACAATTATAACACACTAGTGTAGTAATTTCACATAAAAATAATTGAATATCAATACAATGAATAGCGACATCTCTAGCCGGGGCTGGTAGCTGGATGACGAAATATCATAGATTTCTCATAGATGGCGCCACGGCTAAAAAGTCGTTGAAAAACCAAATACAAAGATACGACGTAAGCACATAGAAAAATTCGTGCGGTCCGCTGGTTCGTTCCGTGGCTTAGTTGGTATAGTGCCAGACACGGTATGCTAGAAGACGCCAGTTCGAATCCGACCGAATCGAAGGATTTTCTCGGAGAGTTCGATCTTTGTATTAATAATTATTATCAAACTAAATACCTTATTTTTAATATTACAAAGAAAACATTCCAATTTACGCTAAATTAAGTTTTACAAATTGTTTTATCGAGTGAATTTTTATTAAGTTCAATTTATTATTATAAAATAATAGAAATTAGAATAAATTAAAACATATTAATTAGTACTGCAGTCTTATGTCTGTTTGAATACATACAAAAAAATATAAATAAAATTACAACACAAATTATTCGGATAAAGAAGTACATTAGGTACAAAAATATTTTGTGTGGTACCAACTGCGTCAACAAAAGTTTCACTAACTCAGCATTTGCTATATTGACCTGTGATTGAACTCACTTTGGTACTCATAAAAGGAATTCCCTTCCAAGACCAGACCGACCAGAGCCTTTACCCTCTCCTCAAAGGAAACCCGTGCCCTCAAAAGGACGTAACTATAACAAGAATGAGTTTAATTAGAAAATAATAACAAACAATTAAACGATTTTTCATTTATTGTTCCAGGTAAAGTTAAAATAGCTCTGCCACTATTTCTACCGCCAATCGAGCATTGATGGATTCCAGTTTTGAAGGTAAGAATGCTGTTAAAACAGGCATATAGACTTGTCTACGTATATATAAACAGACTAATACAAGTGTAGAACGCGAAAGAGGTTTGTTAATACAGTAACAACTAGAGGTTCATAGTTTGGGAGCCTAGACCACACTATCTACTTCTAATCTTTCTGTGTTCTCAGCTAGCCTGAACAATTGTTCCACGGTCTTTTCCATTCCCAGTTTTTACGAAGCCATGACATTTTCCTTCTTCCAACCTTCCGCTCTCCAGATATTTTGCCCGTAGTAATGGTCTACACTAGGTGGTATCTGTCATGTCTCAGTACATGAGTACAGTGATTGACCCTTCTTCCTCATACGTTTGAGGACCTCGACATTCGTGACATTGTCTGTTCAACTGATGTGGAGCATTTTACTTCGTCTTCAAACCCAAAAATTGTAATTATAGACATACACAGCCAAAAGACGTCCACTGCTGAACATAGGCCTCCCTCTAAGAACGAAATGTGCCCCGCCCACTACCATTTTAATTTTTGCAATTCTTTGGGCTATGTCAGTTACTTTGGTTCTTTACTTTCTTTGTTTTTGTTTTAACAAATTTAAAGACAACACAAAATTATATCCATAAAACTTTTATCGATACCCGTCCTTAACGATTCAAGTATATGAATAATCGATATATCTACCGTCGTCGCGTCACTAGTAAACTATAACAGGATATTGTACCAGTGATTTGAAAATTACCTTGTAGGGTTGCTTGTATACTAAGTTATTGTTAGCGGTTACGATGCCATGGACTGCTAAAATCAGGGTAATTTGTTTATTTATTTAAACAAGCGTACATTACAGAGTAAAGTAGAGATCCGAATCAGAAAGGTATATCTCCCAAACCATATATTATAACATAACAAGTATGGTCACTCAACGGTAGATTTCCAACTAACAAACAGCTTGAACCCACGTCCGTGCTGCACCGTAGCATTGCTCTGACCATCTGAACCACGGGTCCAGTTACCGTGTCGGCGAAATTCTCCCATGTGTTTTTGCTATAGATATTTGTACAGTCAAGAGCACATCAAGCTTGACACTTTGTACTTTGGACCGTTCTTATCGCAAGCGGCATAGAGTTGGATTTAAGTCTTAAGTGTAAAGCTTAATGTGCTCTTGACCCTGTACTGACTTTTTTATAATATCTAGTGACGGGACGAACAAGTCGTGCGCCTCATGGTAAGCTACATAACAATTGCAGTGCCACTCAGAGCTTTAAATCACAAAGATTTGAGGGGCTCTGCCGCTGCGCCCGTCACCCTGAGAAGTTGACAAGTCCCATGTGCCTGTAATTTCCCTTCAAACCTGGAACACAGTTATGCTGACATTACTGCTTGACGGCAGAAATAGATAAGGTGACAGTACAACCCTGGACGAACTCTTTCACAAGGAGCGCTACTGCTACTATACTTTCGACTTTCGCCGTTAGTGACATCTAGTGAGAGATGTTTGAATAACCTTCTCACCGCAGCCAATGTCTTTACATGTATCACAGCTGTTATATTTATTTCTAAGTTAAAGTACTTATGAATATTTAATATCGATTAAGGCTTTCATTCCGGGAATCTTGCTTTCGAAATCTTCATAAATCTCGATTATTTTTTTACGCATTTCTAAGGCTCGAGGCTGAAGTTTTCAAGTCTCGGAAAAATTTTGAGAATTAAGTTATATAATTAAACAGTATTAAAAAATCTACTAAACCAAAAGGCGTTTTTTGTTCTGGTTACGTGGATAAGGCACAGTAGAGGTGGAGCTTAGTATTATCATGAACTTATATATACGTCTCACTGTTGGGCACGGGTCTCCTCTCAGGCGGGGGTTTAGGCCATACTCCGCCACGCCGACCCAATGCGGGACGTCACACGTTTTCGGAGGGTTGTGCACGCTCGCGTAAGCTAATTCAAACACACCATCCACACGTTTGTTGCGCGCCCTTGCCATGGTTTGGCAAGCACGTAGAGCCGGCGTTTTTTTCGTGCCACCAGCAATGGAAAAATAAAATCATATTAGAATACAATTCGACAAATTATACGCGCTTGGTTGTTCTATAAAAATCCGATAATGGCAATAATTCATTTCATTTAAATACTATATGACCCACTGCTTGATAGGCAGTAGGTCAAACTAATAGGCTGTCATAGAGCCTTAGTATAATCTGTGAGCATTTAAATATAATTGTTATAAAACCAGGTTCTTTATATCTGAAACTACATTAAACGCCCTTTGTTCCTTACGTGTCCACGATATATATGAAATAAATTTCATAAATAATTCTATATATTATAATTTGAGGTAATAAAGAACAAGATTAAAATCTCATGTTTTAGCTGCCTGAACGCCTAGCCTAGAAATGTGAAACCTACTTTTCATATAGTCTCGTTTTCATTTTTCAGACCATGCGGTAATCAGAAATTATTAACATTTATTATATGAATTGGTAAAATAAGGTGCAATTAAATTCACAATTCTTTTTCACAATTCAATTAAAATACAATGTCTTAAAACATTGTCTTACATGGACTTATATGGACGTCGGGTCCGCGCTAAAAAGTGTTCGAACTTATAGGGCGTTAAAATCGTATACAGAGCGTCATTCACGCTTTAGTCTTCGTTTGTTCGACTGACAGCGAAGCAAGCAAAATTAGACAGTACTGCGATGACATTACAATTTAAATTCAACGTTTTAGCTTTTTCATATTCCTTTACATGTTTACTACGTTTAAACAGGTTGACTTGGGACATTTTTTTCGTGGTTTTTGTATTAGACCCGTCGTCCATTTATTTGTAAGTTAATGTCTTAAAATTAAAATTTATTAGACGGCCTTAAGCCAGAATATTTACTTTTAGTTCCTTAAGAATCCGCTAGATGGCATTGACCCATTTGGCGTTATTGCTGAATCGCGGTCTTAAGATTTTCCCTCGAACAGTGACTCGAACACAATTTTGTATAAGTTGAGAATGCCGAGAGCTCAGTTAGGCTAACCAATGGGAACTGCTACCCGGACCTTCTGAGGGTCAAATTCATCACCTCGCGGGGAACGGTTTCCAGGAGTCGAGTTCCTTCTTGGGAAAAACTACCCGGACCTTCCGCTTATAGGGTGAAATTGTATTGGCGTCATACAAGGTGAAAATAAATCTTCTAACAACGACTTGGAGTTTTCATTTGGCTGGAGCTACGTAACCTCATCCCACAGAAGAGAGAACCTCCCTCCTTTACTTTAAATGTCAACAAATTAAAATTATAATTAAGTTTATTACAAAATTGTCAAATATTTGCGAATTAATATTTTTTTTAAATAGCCTTTAAATTTGTCAACCTTCAAGGCAAGTCACTGGAGGAGAAGCGGGAACGACTGTTTTGTATATCAAATGGTTTAGTTATTTACTATTATATAATATATAACGGTCTTACAAAAAATATACGACAAACCAAATATAGAGACGAAATGTCGTTTCATTTGTTTGAAAACTATTCTGCCAATTAATTACGGTGACAACTGCGCTCCTGTTGGCCAGCCCGAATTCGAAACAGTTGACGGGTGTCGTCAATTGTTTCACTTCAAATCGACCAATTTAATTACAGCTTTGCTTTAATGGACGAAAATTGAAAAATTACATATTTGGTTACCGACGAAATGTGATCCCGTTTGTTTTGTAATTAGATGTTTTGCTGTTTTTACCACACCACCGAATGGAACAGCCCCCATTGTACACACAGGGCAGTTGTGGGCGCTGTAGTATTTCAGCTTTCTAATTTGTGATTTCAGTGCAAACGAGGGTTGATATTTGAAAGTGATGATATAAGGCCCATTTGCCTGATAAGTTGCCAGGGTTGGATGGCCTTTAATTCGTCACTATTTCTGGTTATATTCTCGATGGATACACCTATAGATATTGTCTAAGAAATGTACTTCAGCTGATCTTACAAAATCCCCATAACAGGCTAAAACGAATTATTTAAGAATAAAATATCTAACTTTGCACATAATTTTTATTTGGAGATATTTATCTTTAAGTACTACAAAGAACCTGTTAACGTTTGTTTTTCAACTGAAGCACTATATTCATTAAAATCACATTTATCCCTAAACTTGAACATTGCCCAGCGGTTTTAGTCACGACGCGCCGCCCACTCAGTCAACATCGGGCGCTTGTTGGCGTCGGATCCGATTCAAAATTTCTTTGCCTGTTCTTATTTTATTCATACTAATTTAAAACGCGCGGATTGCGGAACGCGGTCCCCCATACCTCTCCTTTTAAAAATCTAGTTTAACCTCCCCTTAAAAAGTCACTCCTGTTGACCACCCTCTAAATGTGGCCCAGAAATGACCTATACAGGTCGTTAGTATGCTCACTCTCGACGTAAGTATACCCGGGGAACAATTATTTTTTTTTATATTTTTGGGGTGGTCAGCTTCACACTGCTACCCCAAAACGGCTTTCAGCGATTCTGTTTTTTATAATATCGAACAAATCGTGCGTCTGGTGGTAAGCTACACGCCTGTTCATAACTTTTGCAGTGCCACACCAAGCAATACTTTCCTAGACGAAATCTTTCACAAGGAGGTCCACTGTTGCTAAAAGTCTTTTTACGTCAATCGTTAGCATATCGTAAGTATACTCAAACTCATCGTATGTATACCCGGATACGTCTTTTTTTAAAAGGAAAATATGGTGGTCAACTTCCCACGTGTAGTTCATTTCTGGACCCCGTTTAGTGGATGGTCAACTTCACAGGAGTTAAAAAGTCCGACGACATTGATATTTTGATTCACCGACTCTGTGTTGCCACACTTTTCAAACAGATAATTAGTAGAAACACACAGTTTAAACAGCAACACTGCGAAACATTTGATAGTTAATTAGTAAATTCAGTAGTTTAAACGACAGCACTGTCAAAAGCTTAACAAATAACTTGCAGAAACCGTAGTTTAATCTGCCGCGCCTCCATTGTGAAATTCCACGTTACTCCGTCCCCTGTCCGTCCCCTGTCTGTCCCCTGTCCAACTACGGCATATGACAAACTAGTGACAGATTACTGGTAAACGCGAGCTGCATTAAGTAGATGATCCAAACGGCAAATGTTCATTGAAATTATACAGGCCCTGACATCACTGTCGTGTCTAAGGGAAACGTAGGTACAATATTACTTCTCTCTCTCTCTCTCTCTCTCTCTCTCTATCTCTCTCCCTCTCTCTGTGCGTGTGTGTGTGTGTGTTTCTCTCTCTCTCTCTCTCTCTCTTTCTCTCTGTGTGTTTCTCTCTCTCTCTAAACTTGTATTTCTATCATTTTAAAAATCAATCAACCATTTTGAATCGATTTTTTTTATGTTAAGTGACAGGACGAGGAAGTCGTGCGCCTGGTGGTTGACAAATCACATGTGCCTGTAATTTCACCAGCACCCTTAACCTCACAAAACGGAATGCAGTAATGCTCATATCACTGCTTTACTGCGTTCCGGTTTCAAAGGGAGGGTGCTGGTGACATTAAAGGCACATAGGACTTGTCTACTTATGTCTTAGAGTGTCGGACAGGCGTGCCGCTTATACCAGACACGCGATAAAAATTCATTCAATAAAACAATTTGTAAAACTTAATTTAGCGTAAATTGGAATGTTTTCTTTGTAAAATTAAAAATAAGGTATTTAATCAATACCTATTGTAACTATAGTGAAAAAATAGGGTAGTTTGCATCAATATCCGCTCACGCGATGCGCTCCTCCTACCGCAAAATGGCGGCTATTTGGTTTCGCAAATTAGAAAAGCATTCAGTTTAAATACAAGTTTTTATAAATAAAAATTATTATTCTGCATTGCTAAATAAATACCCTCCGTACTACCAACAAAAACATCTCAAATACAATGCAGTAATACACCGCCAATCCTTGCACTTAAAAAGCACTAATGAAAATTTTGGTGTACTTGGATAAATATGATAATATTCCGTTTGAGTGGTTCTAACGTTTACCATGAAATTACTCCTTAAAGTATAGTTTATAAACATTTAAATTTAGGGTAAACTTAAAAAACGCTACTTACGGTATGTTTTCAATAAATAAACATCGAAATCACCAGCCCAAACAATAACACACACGATTGTCGTGACGTATTTTTGAAGTTGTTTATTTTTTTTAAATGACAGACACAGGCATTAAAAACTTTATGGTTTGCTAGAGTAGTTACCGAAATAATAATTAATATTAGTTCTTTTACCTGTTATAACTTCGATATCCGATAAATTGGTATAAAATCATCACCGGCACCTCTAGGTGTGGTATGCGTCTACGGCTGCATGTATCGCGTGAGCGGGTATTAGACATAACTGGTTGAAGACTATACCACCTCAGTCAGCCGCGACAAAACAAATATACGCGATTTAAATCCGGAAAAATAGTTTCATTTCCTAAATTATCTATTTAGTTTTTTTTTGTGTGAACATTAAAGTGTATTCTCTGTCTATCTATCTACATTTGGGTTCTTTTGGTCGTAACTTACGAATATATGAGCCCGTGTAATTCCAAAACTACATAATTTAACGGGCATCTGACAGAGTGCGACCCTCGTTACAGGCTTCTAAATCATCTGAATGCCCTTAAGTTTGATAAATTAACATTCAAAACAAGACCAAAGTTCAAATGTATGAAGCCGAACTGTCCTCGCAGAGAACTAGGTCAAATTGCATCAAATATTTAAAGCGAAAACCTCTTAATGGTAAAACCAGGAGAAAGGAATTCCCGTGTGGTTTTTTTCTGGAGAAACATATAGTTTAAAAATAATGTATGAAGCTGTAGAGCCCCAGAGGGAAATTGCCCTCGGACCAATTTGATGGAACCTGCATGTGGAAGAAGGTTCACAACCCTTGGATACGTGTGAAGTCGCAAATCTCTCATAAAGTCATTCCCGTGGTACTTAAAGAGAAATATCTCCAAATAAAATTGATACGCAAGTTAAATATTTTATTATATATATTGTTTATATTTTATTATAAGCATTTAAAAAATTATACATAACAAAGAAATTAAAACAGTAAAAGTATGTTACAGTTAAGCTGAGGCTGTTTTTCAGCCTCTGCCTTCTCCCTTATGGTATTGAGCGGGAGTCATTGCTACGAGAGCTTTCATCTTATATCTATTCCTTATAAACTACCTCATAACGATATACAAAATAACAAATGCACAAAAGATTATAATTATAACCGATCACGCGATGCGCTCCTCCTACCGCAAAATGGCAGCTATTTGGTTTCGCAAAATAGAAAAGGATTCAGTTTAAATACAAGTTTTTATAAATAAAAATTACTATTCTGCATTGCTAAATAAATACCCTCCGTACTACCAACAAAAACATCTCAAATAAAATGCAGTAATACACTGCAAATCCCGCACTTAAAAAGGACTAATTAAATTTTTGGTGTACTTGGATAAATATGATAATATTCCGTTTGAGTGGTTCTATAGTTTACCATGAAATTACTCCTTAAAGTATGGTTTATAAACATTTATATTCAGGGTAAACTTAAAAAAACGCTACTTACGGTATGTTTTCAATAAATAAACACCGAAATCAACAGCCCAAACAATAACACACACGATTGTCGTGACGTATTTTTGAAGTTGTTTATTTTTTTTAAATGACAGACCCAGGCATTAAAAACTTTATGGTTTGCTAGAGTAGTTACCGAACTAGCAATTAGTATTAGTTCTTTTACCTGTTATAACTTCGATATCCGATAAATCGGTATAAAATCATCACCGGCACCTCTAGGTGTGGTATGCGTCTACGGCTGCATGTATCGCGTGAGCGGATAAATATTTAACCAATTTTATAGGTAATGATATAGGTTATTCCATTGGTAAGCACATTACACTTGAAATCATCATATTAGTTAAACTCTCCACTCATTCTGCGCGGTGGAAGAGCGGAGTCTGCGTTTCCGCCGCGTAGCGACCGTGTGCGTCTGTCATGGCAAAATACGCTGTATTTGTTTAGATTTTATCCGTCCGTTTCGGGTACGCGGGCGTTTTGTATTATTCAGAGGAATTAAAATGTTGTCGCCTAGTAAATAGAATTCAGATTCGCCATTAATGCACACGAACGAGTGGCAACTGGGCGTTAAAGCTTCACAAATAGGTAAGGTGGCAGCACTTCCCTGGATGAATTCTTTCACAAGAAGCTATAATGCTAATAGATCCGTGTCGGTAAGTGACATCCTAACAGCTTATTCTACTTTTTTAAAGTAATCGTGTCCCATTGCTGGACAAATTTTAATTCTAGTCTCACACAAAATCCTCCAATACTCTTTTATCTTTGGCGATTTCTCGGACTGCTTTTCAAACCCAACAAGATCGTCACATCAACGCCTTCTCGACTGTCACCATCGTCGCCATCCGTCCTCGGGCACCCAAGGAGCGACCATGTTCGCCTTCTTCTCAAAGTTCATTTATCTTTACTTCACAGGTAATCTAACTACACTTGCAATCGTCCGTCTTGCAATCCGGCTCGAAGGACCAACATGTAGGAGCTGCATGTCTCGTACTGTAATATGTCAGGTGATATCAACGAGATGACGCTGGGAGATGTCAAAGACGCTGAAGATATAATACTCGACTGATTCCACGGAGTAACTTTATTGTACTGAAAATTATATTTTATACATTTTGCATGTGCCCAATGTAGGGTGTGACATTGCACATTGTCAGTTTTACAATAATGTACGTTGATCCGTACAATACTAATTTAACTCTACAGCTCATTCGTAAGGCAGATTCCCCTGAGATGAATGAACAAGAAGCTCTAAGGGTTGCTTTTTTAAATATACATTTGAATACATTTAACATTTAGAATATTTATTTCAAACATCTTAGATTGAGACTACCTGTGAGATCGAAACGGGTTACTACCACGGATTCTTGTCATCCAAGTACGCAGAAGCTGTATGATAAAGATTTTGTTTCACAGTAGTTTTGAACCTCGTAAAATTCAAATTTTGAATATCAACCGGAATCTTATTATAGAAGCTTATACATTACCCCTTAAAAGAATTTGTGACTTGTTGAAGACGACTGTTGAGAATAGCCAGTTTATTCTGTCACTCTTTTTGTCCTAAAAGAAACTACTATTCTTCTGAACATAAATAACATTTTCGTAAATGTACTGCGATGTTAATGTAAGAATGTTAATCTCTTTAAACTTATCACTCAAAGATACTCGGAGGCCCAGATTGTAAATTGCTCTAACCGCACGTTTGTGCAGAACGAAGATTCTATTAACGTCGGCGGCGTAACCCCAAAGCAAAATACCGTATGTCATTAAACTGTGAAAGTAGCTGAAATAAACCAATCTAGCTGTTTCGACGTCAGAAAGTTTTCGTGTTTTTTAAAGGCTTTGATAATTTTAGGACTTGAAGGATTTACCAGGTAAGGAACATCCTATTCTTTAAACAATATCCTTAGGTCGAACAGTCAGAAAAAATTCCTTCGATCCGGTCGGATTCGAACCGACGTCTTTTTACATACCGTGTCAGATAATTATAACAAACTAGTGGAGTAATTTCACGAAAAATAATTGAATATCAATTCAATAAAAATTTAATTAATACAGTGAGTAGCGACATCTCTCGCCAGGGCTGGTAGCTGTAAAGGTACTAACTGGGTGATAAATCTGTAATAGATTTCTCATAGATGGCGCTACGACTAAAAAGTCGTTGAAAGACCAAGTACAAAGACACGACGCAAGCACATAGAAAAATTCGTGAGGTCTGTTGTTTCGTTCCGTGGTTTAGTTGGTATAGCGTCTGGCACGGTATGCAAGAAGTCTTCGGTTCGAATCCGACCGGATCGAAGGAATTTTTTCTGAGTGTTCGATCTTTGTATTAATAATTATAACAAACTAGTGGAGTAATTTCACAAAAAATAATTGAATATCAATTCAATAAAAATATCCTTAGGTATAACGTATATTTAACAGTAAATAAAAAAATTGTTCCAGTAGAACAGAACCTTAATTATGCTTTCGACGATTGTATATACGTCTAATGTTTAACAGAGCATAGTAACTATGTTATTTTTTACCGACTTCAAAAAAGGAGGATGTTCTCAATACGAATGTATGTTTTTTATGTATGTATGTTACGCGATAACTCCGGTATTTGTGAACCGATTTTCATGATTCTTTTTTTTGTCGGAAAGAAGGTACCTCCAAAGTGGTCCCATTTAATTTTGAAGAAAATCATCCACCTCTAAGAGTGGCTGTTCACGCATGAAGATTCATTTTTATAAATAGCGCCTGAATTATATTATAAGGAGTAAATATTTTAATGGTTGATTTTGCTATTCTCCAATTCAAGGCGTTTTTCTCTCTCAATATACTTTGAGTAGTGAGAACCGATTTTTATTATCTCCTGTGTCAAGTCCCGCATAGTGGCGAACTAGGGGATGAATCCAGGTTTGCGCACTTTCCGGTAACCGATTTCAATAAAACTTGGTAATTATATGTATTTCCACGTACTTCCGAGGTCGGTGTTTTTAGTACTCTGTACTGAGATTATTATTATATTACAATCAACTTCTAGAAAGTCTGTGTTTCCACAAATAAGTGAGTTATGAATTATGGATAGAGTTTCCATTACCGATGCAAAGCTCATGAAAATAATATGATAATTAGGAATTGTGAGAATATCGACCGTCCTGATGACGTAGCTTGTACAGTCACAGTCTATTTTTGGTTGCTTTCTTCGTCGACCCATTTACATGTCCCACTGTTAGGCACGGGTGTCTGCTCAGGCGAGGTATTAGGCTGGTTACTACGCAGTCACATATCTTTCTACATAAGTTTTGTTTCTAGTGCCCCTTTCTATCAGCCTCTTGGTTATGCGGGAAGGACACTATGACTCGGTGCGAGCGAACCTACCATCTAAGTCAAATCCTAACCCCGGATCAGCCCGTTTGCACGGACTTCATCTGGTTCTGGTAAGGCACTAGCCTTACAGAGAACCAGATAAAATAGGTACCGGTGCTGTAGGCACGTTCAAACCTCCTTCCTGGTGGCAGAGCAGGCGTCTCTCCAGTTCCCAAATTAATCTACTAATCTAAAACCAGAAGATGTCTAGCTCATCCTCTACTAGCTCTCCGGGCCAGTGTCAGAGATGCCATGCAGCAGTGTCCTGCGACAATCTCCACACATAGCTACCGACTTGACGGGCAAATCACGTGTCTCGCGTGTCTCCTCGCTTTAGACCCTCAACTAGACCGCTCCTAGGACGCGCTAGTTGCGCGCGGGACAAACGCTCCGGCCACACACCACCGGGGCAGACGAATTTGTTCGTTCCTTGCAGCTGCAAGTCTGGGTCCGTCAGAGACGCCCGTGAAGGCGTACCACTGGCGGAGGGCTTGGCCTGGATGCCCGCCGTACCCTGATCTTGCCGTCGAGCCCGTAATCTCTTCAAAAAACCCTACGTCTCGGGTCGGCAGATAGTTTCAGTGACGCGGAACGCGGTCCGCGTGAACTCCGCACAAGCCACCCGTGCGTTCATTGTAGGCTATTGTCTTCCCTGAATATCTGCACTGATATTAAATACTCGTTTCAGGGCACTGCGGATATCTACGCTTGAAGATGATCCGCAGGCGGACAGTCCGGAAGGACTGTACGCACAGCTGTGATATTAGCCTTAAGGTGGTTTTCCACCAGTGAGGCATGAAGGACCAGGAGAGACGAGAATTGAAATATCGCCGGCGCAATGTTTCCACCAAACATTGCAATTAATAGCTCGCGGGAGCCATTGTGAGTTCGTGCGAAACATCGCGATCTCGCGCGAGCGCTGTGACTGTGAATAGTGAAGATTCGGGGCTGTTTAGTTCGTCTAGCGATAAATTCGCAGCTGAAGAAACATATCCCATAAATTATTATTATATGATGTTATCAGAAGAAGAATGAAATGAAACCATAGTTTTTTAAATCTCAAATCGTACATACCTCACAATCTCGCAATTGATATTAATAGCCGTCGCGAGCTCGCGCAAGAAATCGTATTTCCGTTAAATAGTATAATGCTCTATGAAGGCAGCAATACGGCTCAATATACGGCCCAGATTTTTTCCACCGAAGATGCGCGAGGAGAGAATTGAAATTTTGCTATACAAATTTCTATTCTCTTGTCTCCTCGCCTCGCCAGTGGAAAACCACCTTTAAGCCATAGTCCGTCACGCTGGGCAATTGCGAGTTGAGGACTTCACACTTTTCCGAGTGTTGTGAACATTCTTCAACGTGTAGGTTTTTTCACAATGTTTTCCTTCTCCGAAAAACTCATGATAAATTTGTTTGAATGATAAAAACCAGTTTGTAATAATGATTAGTAATTATTTGCAAACTAGTGGAGTAATTTCACAAAAACAATTGGATATCATGGTGCTCTAACATCGTGACAAAACTTAAAAATTACAATAGGCATATTAATTTAGGTTTCTGCAGAATAGCAGATGTTAGGAATTTACTTGCTGCAGACTTTTTTAATTAAAAATTTTGCCTTCCCCTAGATCTCGTTGCTTCCCATGTCCTATTACGTAATATGACAATTAAATGGCGGATGTCAGTTTAACGCTGGCTGCCATTGACTTACAAATAAATGGACGACGGGTCTAATACAAAAACCACGAAAAAAATGTCCCAAGTCAACCTATTCCAAATTTAAATTGTAATGTCATCGCAGTATCGCGCTGTCAGTAGAACAAATGAAGGCTAAAGCGGAGTGTCGCGCTCTGTATACGATTTTAGCGCCTTACAAGTGCGGACACTTTTTAGCGCGGACCCGACGTCCATATAATTGTAAGTCAATGATATAAATGTAAAATTTAAATCTGAAAATTGGTTTAAATTTTAACTGTGCTCAGTTGTATATTTGATATTTACATGCAATTGACTTACATAGACAAAATAGCCTTATGCAGATAATGTAGCGCGTGCGGGTCGGGTGCGAGCGCGAGCACCCGCATCCGCTCTCCGCGTATTTCACGCTTAAATCTGCGGTAACACATTGGAACTGTTGATTTTCATCATCATCAGCCTATCGCAATCCACTGCTGGACACTGAGTGCGTCTTACAATACGTTTACCAAGCCGTGGTTTCCACTCAAGATCCAAATAATGTTTTTTTCATAGGTAAGCAAATTACATTCACTCTACTGCTCGTTCGTAAAGCAGATTTGCCAGAGAAAAATGTGCAAGGAACTCTAGGGGTTGATATAGTATACAGATGTTTGGACGTCTCTAATTTTACGTATTTTTTTTGCGTACACTGCAGAGCTGAACCGTTTTGATAACTTACTTATTCGCACCCCTCATGGAAGAATGGCATAAGTGACGTTACGTCAAAAATGTTTATTGCTCCATTAGATACAGAAAAACGTAACCCACATCCTCTCCAACTCTTGTAACTCTATCGACTAATATTGTAGTACGTTTTTGACGTAACTGCACTTATGCCATTCTTCCATGAGGGGCGCGATATGTGAACCCATTGCAATTCAACATCTAAAGTTAGAAATACAACTGTAATGTTGAATTTTTCGTTTCTAACTGTAATGTTTGTGTCCGTCTGTCTAACATCTCTCCCCAGAGACAAGTTCCCCAATTTGTCTTACGAATAAGCTATAGAGATTAATCAATCGATCTTTGCACATAAAGCTCTACTTAAAACACAAACCTAACCAAGTATAATTACTCTACATGAATTTAAATTAATATTAATAAAGAAACAATACATAAAAATCGTATTATATAAATAGGTGCTCTGATATTTTTCAAATGTCCCCGTACGACACGATAAATGACCACGCGAACGAGTTTTAAAGTTGATGGTGTAATAAAAGCTGTTATGCTATACCCGAAGCTGGATAGAGTTATTATTACGGAATTTCGGATTTCAATCTGAACTTTTTAAGAAACTACAGCAGTGAATGATAGATAGATAGTGCAATATTTTTTTTTAATTCATTTATTTATATCGCGTTCTTAGGTTTTCGCGATTGTTACACATAGGAAATGAAACTATTTTACTGGATTTAAATCGCGCATATAGAAGACTGTACCACCTCAGTCAACCGTGACCATGGGACCTGTAAAGGGCCTGAAACGTCGGTTTGTTTGAAAAAACAAATATACGCGATTTAAATCCGGAAAAATAGTTTCATTTCTCAGTATTATTTATATTCAAATTACAAAGATCCATAAATACATATCTCATTGACTAACATATACAGGGTGGAAATTTGTAATGCCACTTTGAAGGAAAGTACGTTAAATACTGGAGATAGATTTTTTTACTTAAAGGAAACATTCCTTTATTTTTAAAAAGAAATAATACTGCATTCAAAGATTTTCGAAAATTGCTAGCAACAGGCGGGAATCGAACCCGCTAAAATCTTTTAAAAAAGGCAAGGTTCAGAATACGATTTGTAATACAATTCATCACAACATGTTATTAAAAGTTACTCAAAATGAATTCGTTAAATGATTAAATTTGTGTATCCAAGAAAATGGAGCTCATTTCGAGCAACTAATTAGTTAGATTACCATTTTTTCGTTTTATTAAAATACGTTAAGATTTCATGGTTTTTTTTTCCTGTAATTAACCAATTTTGTGACAGAGATTTTATTCTTATAATTAACCCTATCGTTCGATGCAATAAAAGTGAAGGGTGCATTTTTTTCAGATTAATGCGGGTTCGATTCCCGCGTGTTGCTAGAAATTTTCGAAAATCTGTGAATGCAGTTTTATTCCTTTTAAAAAATAAAGGAATGTTTCCTTTAAGTAAAAATTTCTATCTCCAGTATTTAGAGTACTTTCCCTCCAGGTGGCATTACAAATTTCCACCCGCTATAATAAAAAATACAAGATATTTATCCGCTGAAAATTGTACTTATCAATGCAGGTCTTTTAATATAATAAACAGTGATTGAGAGAGTTAAATATAATAATAATAATAATAATAATAACCTAAAATGTTGGTAACGTAAATAATAATGTGGACATTCACTTCTACAAATCCCAAAACTTCTCGGAACTGATTATTATGTAATGAAATTTGCTACAAATTATGATCTCAAAAAATAATATCATAGTTGTGTACCTGCCTGCGTACCTGCAGAGTAAAAGATTTTACAAGACCGCTTTGCACGCATATTTCTCTGTAGAAAGAAGTAACTGTTGTCTCTTTCACACAGAACGAAAACAAGACAAAACAAACAATAGAAACCATTGCCGTTATCAAATATTGGCGGTTTCTATTGTTTGACAATTTGATTTGTTCTTTTAAGAGAACAATTAATTTAGTAAGACCGTGTGTAGTATATACATTGTAATTATTCTAATGAATCCATACACATAAATAAAACTGAATATGCTTATATTAATTCTGTTCGTCGTGTAATTTCATATGAGTTGATATGGCCATGTAAATCCCGGACCTTTTTTTGGTCATATCACGATGTGGGTATGTCCATATTATCTCTCCTGATCACGTTCGGCGACCTTCTTCTGGAGCATCACCGCTTCACAGAAGGAGACCACAGCCTCATGGGACTCTTGATCCACCAACATAACCGCTACTATAAATTACTCCTCTAGTTTGTTATAATTATTAAGACAAAGATCGAACACTCAGAAAAAATTCCCGCGATCCGGCCGGATTCGAACCAATGCTCTTTGCATTGTTTTTTTAATATGTTTTATTTTTCTATATTATTATAATCTCCTTTAAACTCTATACACCTTGACCAGCGATATCCTAAGTACTTCAACGCATTAAAAAAGAATTTTTGTCAAACTGAAAAATAAGCCTCGGTGTCATTGACTTACAATTATATGGACGTCGGGTCCGCGCTAAAAAGTGTCCGCACTTGTAAGGCGCTAAAATCGTATACAGAGCGCGACAGTCTTCATTTGTTCTACTGACAGCGCGATACTGCGATGACATTACAATTTAAATTTCGAATAGGTTGACTTGGGACATTTTTTTCGTGGTTTTTGTATTAGACCCGTCGTCCATTTATTTGTAAGTCAATGCTCGGTGTCAACTACCACTTGCTCTTTTGATGCAAATCGGTAAAAATTCTGATAGAAAAAGTCAAAATGGGGCCAAATCAAGTAAATACGAGGAGTATGGCAATATAATTCGACAAGTTTTGATGTTCTGTGCCTCTACCACGAGTTTACTGTGACCATCGAGTATATAACCAGAAAAAAGACGAAATAAGGGCTATCCATCCCTGGCAACTCATCAGGCAAATGGGCCTTATATCACTTTTAAATATCAACTCTCGTTTGCGCCAAAAACACAAATTAGAAAGCTGAAATAGTACAGAGCCAACAACTGACCTGTGTGTCCGTCTCCGTATATTCCAAAAATATTCTGTATTTATTGTAATAAAGATAACATCCCTAACTATGGGGGGGGCTGTTCCATTCGGTGGTCGGGAAAAACAGCAAAACATCCAATTAAAAAACAAACGGTATCACATTTCATCGGTAGTTAAATATTAAATTAAGTAATTTTTCAATTTTCGTCTATCACGCCAAATCTCAAGTTAATCTGGTCGATTTGAAGTGAAACAACAGACGACACCCGTCAATTCTTTCGAATTCGGGCTGGCCAATCGGAGCGCAGTTGTCACCGTAATGTTTTGGCAGAATAGTTATCAAACAAATTAAATGACATTTCGTCTCTATTTCTAGCTATATACTCGATGACTGTGACACTTCACAATTTTGTGTGGCAAATTATATAGTGCCCCTAGCAGTCACAAGAAGAAACAACATTTTGTGAACAAATTTTTACGCGGTCGCTAGTGTTAACTATCACTGTAATCTCGTGACAGCAGCAATGATTACAGAATAGAAACGGAATACTCGAAATTCAGTTTTTAACAGACTTCAAAAAAAAGGAGAATGTTATTCGTTCCGCTGTATGTATGTTTTTCGATTTCTCCGTCAATTGTGGACCGATTTTGAAAATTCCATTTTTCGTGGAAAGGGTGCATTCTCTCAAATTTTACAGGCATTGCGTTAGTACATGAAATTTCTCCATCAATTTTTGACCGATATTGAAGATTTTTTTTTATTTCAAAAGGTGTACTCTCGAGGTGGTCCTTGATGCCGACGATGCTGTTCCGGGTTCGTTTCGGCTATCACAACTTAAACAAATATTTTCCGCAAACAAAAGTCGACTTTTCACTTGACACAACACATCTAATCAAAAAATCACCGTCATCATGACAACCAGAAACAAAAGTATAAAATGTACAAAGGATGTCACCAAGAAGTCATTCAAGAGGACATTCTATGGAAATCGAAAAAAACCGATAAGCAAGCTTTTGTATTCGATATATATTTTTTTTTCAATGAAAAGTTACAATTATATTACTTGTCTCAATCTTCAAACAATTAATCGAATGGACGACGGGTCTAATACAAAAACCACGAAAAAAATGTCCCAAGTCAACCTATTTAAACATAGTGACATGTAAAGGAATATGAAAAAGCTAAAACGTTAGATTTAAATTGTAATGTCATCGCAGTACTGTCTAATTTTGCTTGCTTCGCTGTCAGTCGAACAAACGAAGACTAAAGCGTGAATGACGCTCTGTATACGATTTTAACACCCTATAAGTTCGGACACTTTTTAGCGCGGACCCGACGTCCATATAATTGTAAGTCAATGATTTCACCTAATCATTTCTATTTTTTTTTGTTTTCGCGCTAATTTTAGAATAGTAAGGTCAGTTGCTTAGTAAGGAGTGCTTAATTAAGAAATAAAAAGAAATTCCGTAAAATGTTTTTAATCAACTT
Organism: Hyposmocoma kahamanoa; assembly: GCF_003589595.1. Lineage (NCBI taxonomy): Eukaryota > Metazoa > Arthropoda > Insecta > Lepidoptera > Cosmopterigidae > Hyposmocoma > Hyposmocoma kahamanoa. The sequence continues at coordinate 32,120 of NW_020653314.1, forward strand.
TAAAGTCATTTATTTTTCAAATCATATATTTTGTCTTATACCATTATTGTGATTTATATGTTTTGTAGATAAATGTCTTTTGTATTTTTTCTTTTTATCATTATGTAACTCGTATGTGGAATAGACTGCCTGCTGGCATTCGTGACAGTCCATCGGTGGCATCTTTCAAACATAAATTAAAAGAGCACCACCTGTCGAACGCGTTAGATAGCTAATAGGTAACATATATTATAAAGTAGTAATTTGTTTAGATTATAATATATATTCTGCTTATGTTTGTATTTATGTATATAAAGTTCATGTAGGTGTGTATGTCTGTCATATCTATATATATTATCATCCTTTATATGTATATATATGTTATTTATATTTAAATATATATTTAAATTATTATTTTTTTCTCACATTTAAATCTTAATTTTATTGTACAATAATTAGTCCCGCAGACTTCATTTTTCACCTAGGCCAGGGTTGGCTGGAAGAGATCTCTTCTAGAGATAAGCTCACCTTTGTATATGTCCTTTATAACTTGTGTTTCATGTATCTTTTCTTTGTGCAATAAAGAGTTATTATTATTATTTTTGTTGTAGTAGAGGTCCTTTCAAGGAGTTCGTCCTGGGAAGTACTGCCACCTTAATTATTTCTGCCAAACAGTTACCGTTACCGGGGTCCAGTTTTGAAGGGTGCTGGTGAAGTTACTGGCACGTGGGACTTGTCAACTTATGTCTCAGGGTAACGGGCGCAGTGGCAGTGCCCCTAAGATCTTGGCGATTTAAAGCTCTGAGTAGCACTGCAACTGTTATGGACAGGCGTGTCGCTTACCATCAGGCGCACGACTTGTTCGTCCCGTCACTTCTTATTACAAATAAATCACTCAAAGCCGTTTTGGGGTAGCAGTGTGAAGTTGACCACCCCAAAACGATTTTAAAAAAATTGTTCCCGGGTATACATACGTCGAGGGTGGTCAAACTAACGATCTGTATAGGTCGCTTCTGGGTCACGTTTAGAGGGTGGTCAACTTCACAGGAGTGACTTTTTAAGGGGAGCCTAGATTTTGAGATGAATAAAATCAGAACAGGCGGAAAAATTTGACACAGATCCGACGTCGACAAGCGCCCGATGTTGACTGACGGGGCAGCGGGCGGATGATTTTCAGCAAAGCTGAGTTCTTAACTTTTTCGTGCACATAACTTATTTGTAATTTCTATTAATCTACTATCATTGTGACTTCTATGTCTGGTAAAGAAATAAATATCTTTTTATTTTTTCTTCAATATGATTTAAAAAATACGCATTTGAACTTCATGTCACCTGATGGAATGTGACGATGAGGTCAAATATGGAGTATGCATTCTTAAATAATGCCTATTCACTCTCGCCTTGGAAAGGCCCAAGTTATAGTATTCAGGGAATTATTCTGTAGCCAAGGAATTCCATTCCATAGCCGTTCGCCGTAATAAATGTGCAAGCGTAACGCTTGATAATCGTTTGAATATCTAGAATATAGAGGTGAAGGTGTAGGGGAGACCGGGTACAAAAGTAACGGCGGGTCGAAAGTAACAAATGCTCTGTAGAATTGTCCAATAACCGAAACAACGCGCGCGACCGTTGAATATCAGCATTCGACGCCCCCCGCACTTGAGATCAGTCGCCGCGCCCGCGCTGCGCTGTTAGGTTGTGTTAGAGGACGCTACGTGATTTTACGAACCAAAAGTAAGTTTTTTTGTGTTTATTGATTTAGTATTTTCGTAATGTTCAGATGATGATATCAACCTGACTATTTGCCTTGCAATTTGTAATTATATTGTCCGTAACATGTTATAAACGATTTTTGTGCAACACATTTAATTTTAAAGTACTGACATATTGCAACAACAAATCGTGGTTGGGTACAAAAGTAACATAACACGACGAGGACAAAAGTAACATGTTACTTTTGTCCCCGTTGAATCATGATATCAGTAAGTATGAAAGTCTTTAATTTTTTTTATTGTTTTGCCGAAACAGAATGCCGCGGCAGCGATTAGAAAAACAGAGAGAGGCACCACTAATACAGCAGTCTATAAAAAAGCAGCAGATGAGCATTTTCAGGACAAAACGAAGATAAGAGCACTGGCAAAAAAATACAACGTATGCCACGTAACATTATATAGATTTATACAAAAACTTAAATCAGGGAATACTAATGTAAAAGTTGGCTACCGTTGCGTCAACCGTGTTTTTACTCCTGAAGAGGAAAATGTTTTACAGGACTATATTATTGAATGCTCCAAAGTATACTTCGGATTGATTCCGACTGAAGTGCGGAAGTTGGCGTACGAATTAGCGCTTAAATATAAAAAGAAATTTCCGGAGAAGTGGAATGAAAATCACACGGCGGGCAAGGAATGGTTAGCTGGATTTTTAAAACGACATCCCATCCTATCTCTGAGAAGCCCACAGGCAACGAGCCTGTCTCGCGCCTCGAGCTTTAATGAGTATAATGTAAACAAGTTTTTTGATAACCTATCAGAAGTTATGGATAGGTATAAATTTGAGCCAAGAGATATATGGAATATAGATGAAACAGGGGTGACGACAGTCCAAAGACCTAACAAAATAATATGTCAGAGAGGAATTAAACAAGTAGGCGCAGTGACGTCTGCCGAACGTGGGAGGTTAGTAACTGTTGCTGTTGCTATTAATGCTCAAGGAGGACATATACCTCCATTTTTTGTATTTCCGTTGAAGCGATATCAAGACCACATGATACGTGAAGGTCCTATTGGATCTGCTGGTGCTGGAAATGCTAGCGGCTGGATGCAAGAAGCAGAGTTCTTGCTGTTTTTGGAACACTTCAAAAAACAAGCCAAACCCACTACTGACCAAAAATGCCTGCTCTTGCTTGACAATCATGTATCACATGTATCAATTCATGCCCTCGATTATTGTAAGATAAATGGAATAGTGTTGCTGTCATTTCCTCCCCACTGTACACACAAATTGCAACCCCTGGATAGAGCGGTGTTTGGACCATTCAAGAAAATGATAAATACTGCTACAGATAATTGGATGCGAAATCATCCCGGTCAAACAATGACTATACATTACATTCCTGGGATTGTCAGAGAAGCATTTCCTCTTGCCGTCACCGATAGAAATGCTATTGCAGGTTTTACCTGTACTGGTATAAGTCCATTTAATAGGAATATCTTTTCCGCGGTTGACTTCGCACCGTCTTCTGTAACAAATCGTACCTTGCAATCTAATAACGAAATTCAACCGTCAGCCATCGAAGTTGATCGGATGATTGAAGCAGATCACCTTCCAGAACTAGGATCGAGTAACAAACTTAATGCCCATTCAATTAGATCTAACAATCCCGAACTGGAAACTCTTCGGAGTGTATCGAACATTCAAACAGATGATGGAAATCAGTTCTTAAACCCTGCTAGCTCACATCCATCACCAAGCTCGCCACAGCCAGGACCTAGTGGACTTCAAGCATCTTTTACACGGCCAATTAATTTCTCACCCCAAGATATAAGACCTCTACCGCGAGCTGGTATACGATCCGGAACAAAAAGAGGTTATAAAAAGCGTAAAACTGCGATACTTACTGACACTCCCGAAAAAAGAGCAATTGAAGAAGAATATAACCAAAGAAATAAAGCCAAGAAACCAATATTCCAACCCACTACAGGAAAAGGCAAGAGAAAATTACAATCTGCAAAAGGAAAAGGCCATGGAAAGAAGACGAGGAACCCTCCTAGAAGCAAAGGAAAGGAGAACCAGACAACAGCAAACAGCAATTCTTCTGATGACGAAGATTGCTTTTGCATAGTTTGTTTGGAGTTATTCAGCACTAGCTTACCAAACGAGAAGTGGGTACAGTGTGTTGATTGTAAAAAATGGTCTCACGCTGCGTGCACCAAAGATGATTCATATTACGTTTGCCACAATTGCGAGTCTGAATAGAAACATGAACCTCATTAAAGTTGATCTCATTATGCCTAAGAGTAAACTATTATTTAAAAAGAAGAAGATATTAAGTTCTTTGTTATTCTTGAGAAGAAATATTTTGTTTCGTTTTATTTTATCTCTTATATCTCTAATAAATAATATGATTTAATTTTGTGTTTCAGTTTCATTATACATATAATATTGCACAGGACCCCCTCGGTGTTACTTTCGCCCTGCACTGTGTTACTTTCGTCCTGACCCTCAGGACGAAAGTAACAATCGACTTTTTTTTTTGCAGCTTTGTAATTGTTATAAAAAAAACATGTATGAAATAAAATTATAATGTACGTTTGTAGAGTATAGACGAAACTTGTGTAGAGTTAAATTAATTTGATCGAAAATTTGATTGATAGCCAGAAATCAAAGAAAAAGTGCAAAGTGTTACTTTTGTACCCGGTCTCCGTAGTGTTTATTTATTTATTCTTATTTAAAAAGTATAGTATTCGCACGCCTCATGGAAGAATGGCATAAGCGGAATTACGTCAAACATTTATTACTCCATCAGATATAGTAAAATATAACCCACATTCTCTCCAATGGAAATTAGATACAGAAATATATAACACACATCCTCTCCAATTGGATCTTGTATCTCCAATTGGATAAACATTTTTGACGTAATTCCACTTATGCCGTTATTCCATGAGGATTAACCGATTTAATAAAATGAGGAGTTTCTGAATTCGCCTGTATTTTTTTGTGAAAGAGGGTACCTCTGTGTTGATGCTATTTAACTTTGACGAAAATATTCTACTTCTAAGGGTGGCAAACTAGGATATGAATCCAGTTTCGCGCACAAACTTGGTGAATAGATGTAATTCCACGATCTTTTGAGGTCGGTTCTTTTTGTACTCTGTACACTGAGATAATTGTTTATGATATTATGTTAAATCTACATAAGAAAATTATAATTAAAATAAATGTTTTGAGACGTAATCTTATCTCAAACATAATAACTCAAATTTTAATTACGTGTTCTTCATAAATAATACTGACTATAGAACATTTAGGAGCATTAGAGTTCCTTGTGAAAACTTTACCTATTTCTGCGGCCACGCAGTAATGTGAACATTACTGCGTTCCGGTTTTGAAAGGTAAGAGTGCTGGCGAAATTACAGGCATATGGGACCATGTGGGACTTGTTAACTTATGTCTACAGGGTGACAGGTGCATTGGTAGCGCCCCTCAGATCTTTATGATTTAAAACTCTGTGTAGTGGCACTGCAACTACTATGGACAGGCGTGTCGCTTACCACCAGGCGCACGACTTTTTCATCCCGTCACTTGATATAAAAAACATCGGTTTTGTGCCCGACTGCTTTAGCCGGGGGCACTTGACATTATATATTAGCGCTCTCGCTATATAGCAACCTTTTAACTTAGTTGTCACGCGAGGGAGTCACGAACAGCCCTGTTTACCAGAAAATACCGGTTTATATCATAATTACCGCTCTTTATGGGTATTCGCCTAATTAACCACAAAAGGCGGGGCCTTTTTTTATGGATTTTGGCCAAATATATCTCAACCTTTGCTTAATAAGTCCACATTTGCAAAATGAGAAATTTTCTGAAGAGAAGTTTAAAGAGAGAAAAGAAAAAGAACAAAATTAACTTGTTATTTATTAACTTAATAAAGAAACATACAGGCAATGTGCAAAAGTGTTATTATGGATTTTGTTAAAGACAAAGAACTCTGATCTCCTTATATTAAGCTCTATAATTAGAATAATTAGTATATAGATTCATTATTCTATTGATACTGCAGTACTTTATTATGACATTTTATTATTTAATTTGTTTTTCAATTATTAAATATTTTTAAGTCTTAGCTACGCCCTTACAGTGCACATGTAATGTAATTTTATTGCATGTTCTTTAATACCAGAAAGAAAATAAAAGCAGAATTATTATTAAGCAGAATATAAAGCAGAATAAAATAGGATCCCCGCGGCAAGGTGCCTAAGGTGTTAGCGGCGTTCCCCCTTTGTATGCCTGTGCTAATGCATTGGGCAAGGTAGCTTCCGGCCCTTGGGTTTCCCAGACAGTCTATTAATTTTTTAGATAATATTTTGATGATGAAATTAATTGATAACATTTTTATGCTAGGGGGATATACAATTTCACATAATTATACACATGGTTTGTTTTATGTAAATATGTGTACTTTTGAAGTAGGGAAAATAATTAAATAACAGAGACGATTTTGGTACTTTGTTTTATGACGTCAAGTGTCGGGTAGAACAAGTCGTACGTCAGATGGTAAGCGCCACGCCTGTGACCATGTAACCTCCTTCCACTTCTACCTTCGACTTGAAAAAAAATAGCAGGTTCTCAATTTGACTGTTTTATTTTTATTTTTTTTTGATGAAATATTGAATGAATTTTCATGATTATTTTTTTGTTGGAAAGGGGGTACTTCCATAGTGGTCCCATTACATTTTGAAAAAAATCATCCACATCTAAAGGTGGCTGATCACGCATGAACATTCATTTTTATAAATAGCGCCTAAATTTTACTTAAGGAGCAATTATTTTAATGGTTGGTTTTGCTATTCTCCAATTCAAGGCGTTTTTCTCTCTCAATATACTTTGAGCAGTGAGAAACGATTTTTATTATCTCCTGTGTCAAGTCGTGTATAGTGGCGAATTAGGGGATATTTCAATAAAACTTGGCAAACAGATGTCGGTTTTTTTAGTACTCTGTACTGAGATTATGTTTCGTTCCGCCGTTACTCTCTGCTCGTGCTGCTCGTCTAATTTTGATACTTTTAGGAGTTCCCAACGTACGTCATGTGCCAATATAATACCAATCTAACCTAGTAATATTGTATAACTCGGCCCTTTCGGGGTAAGTCTGTCTCGCGTTTTTAGTACTTTAGTAGGGAGTGTTTTGTAACGTTGTACCTGTTCTTTTATACCCTTTTCTTGTTACAGCC